>NC_088214.1:38659090-38959090 GCF_036934945.1 Oncorhynchus masou masou | reverse complement strand
CTTAATAGAGGCCGTAATATGATCAATACCCACAGCTTGTACATAGGCAGGGTTGCCAGGGTGTAAGGACTTGTAGTGCCTTGCCATGGGGTAGTCTTCATTGCCTACCCGTATGGCGTACTTGTGTTCCGCTAAGCGGTCTTGAAGGCGTCTCTTTGCCCCTCCAATGTAGAACACCTTGCAATGTAGACATTCCAATCTATAGATTACATGAGTGGTTTTGCAGTTAATGAAATGCTTGACGTAATTTATTTCTGCAATGGTTGCACTTGGATTATTGAAGATTCATGTTAAAAACATCATAAAGATTGATTCTCTACTTTGTTTGCCATGTTTCTACGAACTGTAACAGAACTTTTTGACTTTTCGTCTGCTCGTCTGCTCGCGCGTCGTGAATTTGGATTACTGGGCTAAACGCGCAAACTAAAAGGAGATATTTGGACATAAATGATGAACTTTATCGAACAAATCAAACATTTATTGTGGAACTGGGATTCCTGGGAGTGCATTCTGATGAAGATCATCAACGGTAAGTGAATATTTATAAAGCTATTTCTGACTTCTGTTGACTCCACAACATGGCGGATATCTGTTTGGCTTGTTTTGTCTCAGAGCGCTGTACTCAGATTATTTCATCATGTGCTTTTTCGGTTAAGCTTTTTTAATATCTGTCACATCGGTTGCATTAAGGAGAGGTTTATCTAAAGTTCCATATATAACACTTGTATTTTCATCAACATTTATGATGAGTATTTCTGTAAATTGATGTGGCTCTCTGCAAAATCACAGGATGTTTTTGGAACTACTGAACATAACGCGCCAATGTATACTCAGATTTTTGTATATGAACTTTATCGAACAAAATATACATGTATTGTGTAACATGAAATCCTATGAGTGTCACCTGATGAAGATCATCGAAGGTTAGTGATTAATTTATCTCTATTTCTGCTTTCTGTGACTCCTCTCTTTGGCTGGAAAAGTGAAAATGTTTTTCTGTGAATAGGCACTCACCTAACATAATAATTTGTGGTGCTTTCACCGTAAAGCCTATTTGAAATCGGATACTGTGGTGGGATTAACAAGAAGTGTATATTTAAAATGGTGTAAAATACTTGTATGCTCGAAACATTTTAATTATGAGATTTCTGTTGTTTGAATTTGGCGCCCTGTACTTTCACTGGCTGTTGTCATATCAATCCCGTTAGCGGGATCTCAGCCATAAGAAGTTTTTAACAACGAGCAGAATTGGATGACCTCATCAAGGGACAATTCAGAGCAGTAAATCTGTTTCCTTGCCTCCTGTCTTCTCCCCGTTCAACCCCATTACTCTCAGACTGGTGTCTATGGTGTGTGTGGGTTCGCTCACTTCCCAACCCACTTCACAAGTCCAAGGTCCCCCTTCGATCCCAATAAGCATAGGGAGGGAAATCCGTTGTTTATTTCAAATATAGGCCTACTTTGTTGCAGAGTGAAATAGATATATTTAAACTTGTGCACAAAGTGCCTTTTGATGGTCTCAAACCTGCCATGACAGTATTAACAGTGCAATATCTTAGTTTACTCATGTACTCTAGACGGCCCCACAAAGCAAAAGAGCAGTAACTGAGAGTTCGGTCAAAAATGTGTTTGTAACGGGGTGAGTGACTGGTTGCCGGGAAGTCAGGCGCAAGAGAGCAGAGATGAGTGAAAACAGGATAATTTTAATAATATACACCCTGACAAAAAAGGCACAGGCGAGGCAGCACAAAGCACAACCACGGTAACATGAACCGGATTAAACAAAACAAACAAACCTAGGTTTGAAACAAAACTAGTGCAAGCCAGCCTGTAGCGTTACACCCTACACAAAGAACATTTCCACACACAGACATGGGGGAAACAGAGGGTAATATGCATTTAGTCTGAGGGAATGTGAACCAGGTGTGCGGGGAATCCAGTAGAGTAGAGAGAAAATTAATCACTTACCTTTGATGATCTTCATATGTTTGCACTCAGAAGACATTCATTATTCAATAAATGATCCTTTTGTTCGATAAAGTCTCTTTATATCCAAAAACCTTCGCACATTTTCTTCAGTAATCCACAGGCTCAAACGCAGTCACAACAGGCAGACAAAACATCCAAATAGTATCCGTAAAGTTCGTAGAAACATTTCAAACGATGTTCATAATCAATTCTCAGGTTGTTTTTAGCCTAAATGATCTATAATATTTCAACTGGACAATAACGTCGTCAATATAAAAGGTAAACAAGAAAGGCACTCTCTCGGTCACGCGCATGACATTTTTTTCCGAATACAAGCCTGAAACAATTTCTAAAGACTGTTGACATCTCCTGGAAGGAATAGGAACTGCAATTTGAGTCGTAAGTCAATGGATACTGTAATGGCATTGAATAGAAAACTACAGCAACAAAAACAAATCCTACTTCCTGAATGGACTTTTCTCAGGTTTTCACCTGCCAAATCAGTTCTGTTATACCCACAGACACTATTTTAAGAGTTGGAAACTTTAGAGTGTTTTCTATCCGATGCATATCCTATCTTCTGGGCCTGAGTAGAAGGCAGTTTAATTCGGGCACGCTTTTCATCCAAAATTCCAAATGCTGCCCCCTACCCTAGAGAAGTTAAGGGCTCGATAGTCAATACACGGGCGTAGACCTCCCTCCTTCTTCACAAAAAATAAACTCAAGGAGGTGAGGAGGACCGAATGGACCCCTGACGCAGAGATTCAGAGACATATGTCTCCATAGCTGCCGTCTCCGCCTGTGACGGGATACACGTGACTCCTGGGAAGTTTTATCGCACAATCCCACCGACGATGGGGTGGTAATTGAGTCGCCTTCTGCTTAGAGAAGGCGAGAGCCAAATCAGAATATTCGGGGGAAATGCGCACGGTGGAGACCTGGTCTGGACTTCCCACTGTAGTAGCACCAATGGAAACCCCGAAACACCTCCCAGAGCAGTGGGGTCATGACAGGCTAACCAGGGAAGGCCAAGCACCACGGGAAACGCAGGAGGGTCAATGAGGAAGAGAATGATTCTCTCCCTGTGACCCCCCTGCATCACTATGACTAAAGGAGTGGGGCCCTCCCTGATAAAGCTGAACCCTAATTGTCGACTGTCCAACGAGTGAACTGGAAAGGGCCTAACCACTGGAACAATTGGGATCCCTAAACTATGGGTTGCTCTGTCGATAAAATTCCCAGCCACGCCTGAATCGACAATTTCCTGAAAACTCAGGAAAGTTGGCTTGCAAAAACAGGTGGGCAACAGAGGGCTCTGGGTGAGAATGGTGCAAGCTCACCTGGGATGATGCCAGAGCCGCTCTGCCTGCTGCCTCGACCTCCAGAGGAACCAACGCGACACCGACTGGCAGTGTGACCTCTGCGGCCACAGATGGTGCAAGTGAAGGTCCGGCCTCCCTGAGCGCAGCACCCCCCCAGCTCCATAGGCACCGGAGCGGTAGGCTGGGAAATGCAGGTTATCCAGTCGGATGGACAGGTCCACCACCTGGTCAAAGGTGAGGGTGGTGTCCCTGCAGGCCAACTCCCAATGGACATCCTCGCACAAGCTGCAGTGATAGTCATTGATCAGGGCCCTGTCGTTCCATTCAGCACTGGCAGACAGGGTC
This sequence comes from Oncorhynchus masou masou, assembly GCF_036934945.1. Taxonomy (NCBI): domain Eukaryota; kingdom Metazoa; phylum Chordata; class Actinopteri; order Salmoniformes; family Salmonidae; genus Oncorhynchus; species Oncorhynchus masou. The sequence continues at coordinate 38,955,455 of NC_088214.1, read as the reverse complement.
CGGAAATCCAGGGCGAACTCCTGGGTGCTCTTCGTCCCCTGCCTCAGGTGGAAGAGACGTTCTCGAAGTGGTCCAGCGCCGCATCTCCTTCTACCCCCATGGCGTTAGCCCATTCCAGGGCTCTCCCTGAGAAGCACGAGATGAGGGCGGACACCCTCTCACGTCCCAAAGGAGCATGGTGGACGGTCCCCAGATACAAGTCCAGCTGCAGCAGGAACCCCTGGCAGCGTTCCACCGTCCCATCAAACTCCTTTGGAAGGGCGAGACAAATCCCACTGGGACCGGTTGCAGGGGAGGTGAGTATTGGAGACCCCTGTTGTGCTGTTGGGGGCGCTGGAGGGACTCCCTGTCTCTCCCAGCGGTCCATAGTCTGGACGATGCAGCCCATGACAGCGCCGAGATGGTGAAGCATCGCCGCGTGCTCCCGGACGCACTCCTCTACCCCCACCATGGGTGCACCCACTCCTGCTGACTCCATTGACAGGTGTGGAATTCTGTAACGGGGTGAGTGACTGGTTGCTGGGTAGTCAGGCGCAGGAGAGCAGAGATGGGTGATAACAGTAGAACTTTAATATGCACCCTGGCCCAAAGGTACAGGCGAGGCAGCACAAAGCACAACCATGGTAACATGAACCGGATTAAACAAAACAATCAAATCTAGGTTTGAAACAAACAGTTAGCGCAAGCCATCTTGTAGCATAACACCCTACACAAAGAACATTTCCACACACAGACATGGGGGAAACAGAGGGTAATATACATTTTTTCTGATGAGGGAATGTGAACCAGATGTGCGGGAAAACAAGACAAAACAAATGGAAAATGAAAAGTGGAGCTGCGATGGCTAGAAGACCTGTCACGGCTTTCGTCTGTAGAAGGAGGAGCGGACCAAAATGCAGCGTGGTTGTTATTCATTTTATTTTAATAAAGAAAACTATACACGATAAACTAACAAAATAACAAATGTGCGAAAACCTAAACAGCCCTATCTGGTGCAAAACACAGAGACAGGAACAATCACCCACACCACACAGTGAAACCCAGGCTACCTAAATATGGTTCCCAATCAGAGACAATGACTAACACCTGCCCCTGATTGAGAACCATATCAGGCCAAACACAGAAATAGACAAACAAGACATCCAACATAGAATGCCCACTCAGATCACACCCTGACTAACCAAAATATAGAAACATACAAAGTAAACTATGGCCAGGGCGTGACAAGACCGGTGACGTCGACCGCCAAATGCCGCCCAAACAAGGAGAGGGACCGACCTCGGCAGAAGTCGATACAGTGTTATTGTTGATCCATTTAAATACATGCTTTATCAAGTGGACAAATGCCAGGCCTGCACTGTGTTGTATTTTGGAGAAATTTCTGTCATTTTTGCAGTAACTGCAAAGTTACTGTGAAACCATGTTACAACGCAGTAACAATCATACACAGTAGTTCCTGCATTTTTACCTTTGTTTCACCAAGCTATGGACTGCAGTTACTTTGCTTTACTTTGATCTTATTTATCTTTCTTTGCTGATACAAGTAACAACCTATGACACTGACAAGCACATACACATACAGTCAACCTATACACACAGATTTGGGTCAAAAATATATTTTGTCCTCGAAACGATTTCCAGGGGGTGTACAAAGCAAGATGGCAGTAGCTGCTATCTTGGAACCCAGGTCCAGGTCAATATGAACACAAATAACTTCGTAATAAGACATCTTACCACATTTTACCGCGGCAGGGTAGCCTAGTGTTTAGGTACCCGGAAGGTTGTAAGTTCAAACCCCCGAGCTGACAAGGTACAAATCTGTCGTTCTGCCCCTGAACAGGCAGTTAAACCACTGTTCCTATGCCGTCATTGAAAATAAGAAATTGTTCTAAACTGACTTGCCTTGTTAAATAAAGGTAAAAAAATTAAAAATCTCCAATGATCTGCCTAGTTGCTTCACTTAAGCAGGACTGTAAACTCCAAAACCATTACGTTCTTTTACATGTGTGCATGCCACTATCGGCCTTCCATACCACCATAAAGTTCTTCTTTGGATCTTTGATCATCATTGGTTGTGCTAATTTACATTTCCCGCCCCACAAACCATGTGGGAAAAAGTACAATTGTACAGCTTTAACATTGTTATGAACTCTAAACACTACTTCGACTACGTTGAATCTCATTGCACAATTGAGTGTGAAAAACGTTTTATCCGTGTTCCGTGTACAACTTTGACTGTTTCACACACCAGGCTTGGGTCAATAGAAGTCAGCTGTCCAATTCAGGAGGTAAACTGAAATGATTTTATTTTTAAAAAATGCTTTTATTTTCAATTACTTTTTAATAAACCGAATATAAGAAGCAATTTAAAAAAAATGTTTTTCAATTTTTGAATTTTTTACTGAAATTACCCTGTTGCACACGGGGATCATGGAGTGTGAGAATAATTGATCATGCTCTGTTTTGATGGCATGTATGTGTTTGATTACATAGCTTAGCCATGTTGTGTGCATGACACAGAACTGCATGCCAACGGCTCTATTGGATGCTCCCAATGGCCCCTGTATTGTTAACTGCCTGACTATCCTGACTGTCCATTGGAGCAGGTCAGCCATCGGTTGGGTAGCATTTTGTAATTATTTAATTAAATCCGGGAGAGGAGACTTTGAATGATTAGATTAGATTCCAAAATGGGCTCAATAAGTGCTCCTCTAATTATTATTCATCTTTAACCAAGAGCTTTTTTGACAAGGTTTGAATAGGGTGGCTGGGCAAAATATAGTGTTTTCTCTATGTCTGGGAATACTTTGAAACAACACAATAAAAGGTCTGTTTTTTTTCCTCCTAGTTCTTCACTTTTGGCCCTGCCCTTTGCATAAGAAGCATTTAATTATGTTGCAGCTCCATCTTGTGGTTCCAGAAGATGAGGTAAACAAGCTGATACACTACATGACCAGACGTATGTGACACATCTCATCCTAAAGTCATGGACATTAACATGGAGTTAGCCTCCCCTTTGCTGCTATAACAGCTTTCTTCCATTCAGCCATAAGTAAAATAGATTATATTTCCATTTTGATAATGCACAGACAACATTTCCGACAACCTAGTCCGGACGGAATGAGTTCCCGAGGAGGTGTTTTCTGAACCCTGACAGGATTCGACAACAGCGTTGTGGTTCTTTCCTCGCCACCATGGGAACTCCGCGGTGGTCCCTTTCTGTCTTTTGGACCACCTAGATTTGGACAGTTTGATAATGGTATTCCAAATTTTTCTTCAAGAGACTTTGGTAATAGATGTTATCACAATGGAGGAGGGGGTAATGAAAAATGTAACAACAACGACTCATCTCCAGAGTATACACATCGTAGATAGAGTTCTCGTGGCGCTCCTTACAGAAATTCTCCATACCATTCACAAAGTCCTGGACAACATATGGGTTATCAGGTAAATGTTGAATGTTTTTGGTGCTTAGATTTGTTGACTAAATAACCCTGGCCTTTGCTATAAATTCCAGTTCATTTTAACTTAGCAAGCACTTCGGGTTTGTTTTAGCATAACGTAGCAGCCATGTAGCCTAACATCTATGGTGGTGAAATGGACATCACTCTCCATTGTGCTAATTAGTTCAAAGAATTGTAGATGTCACTGCAGTATGCCCACATACTTGAGTTGCTGCAGGGCTTACACAATTTCTTATATAATTTCTTACAGAATTTCTTATAGCCTATTTTTTCTAGACATCAATGTAAATCAACAGTTGTAGACAACACAGCAGAACACCCACCATATGCACACATACTCAGCTGTGGGACTTACAAGACCTATAATTTAATCTAATTTTCAAGGCATCAATGTAGTAGAAGAACAAATATCACAATATCGGAATATAACTTCAAATAAAATATATACATCTAGGCTACAGCAGAGCACACATGAGAATATATAGGCCTCCTTCCAATGTGATAATATGACAAATATTCAGATTACAAACTTACAAACTTGTTCTGTGCTGTTCTGTGGTAAAGGAAAAAAACTCCCAAAATGACTCTCCCAATGTCAACTCCATTTAATTCCTGAGTGTCAACTTCTTACTCAAAACCATGAGCGGGCATGTGGATGTGATGTTTAGCGTCCTTCTAAGGCTATTCTGGAGACCAGATGTAGTGTCTATTTATTTGGTAATAAAAATGTTGTTAACCTGGGTGTCCTCTTTAGCCTTGACTACAAGGCTTGCTGCCGCCAAATGTGCCTTGGTTCAGGCATGTTACAAAAACTATTTTCTGAGGGCTTTTTACCCACTCTTTTGCTAGTTTAATCCCTCAAGGCATTTATAGACCCAAGCTCACTACCTTGTTGCATGTTGTACAGCCCAACTTTGAATTCTGCATGACAAGACAGGGGTTATACGTTTGCTTGTTTTTGAAGTGCAAATTGCACCTGCCCGAGCACGTCATACACTTCCACTCCCCCCAGCACCCCGTCTCCCTCTTCCGCTGAGTCTGACTCGCTAGTAGGTCTACTAGCAAGTGCAGGTGCCGGTGGTGATGCTGAACTGGTGGGATTAGCATTGCCATCAGGAACAGTTTGCCCCTCACTCCTCTCCTCCGGCACTGACAGTTCTCTGGCTCATTCTGGGTTCGATTCACCATCTTCCTCTGTATTTTTGTACTTGAAAAATGTAAACTCTATTGTCTTTTCTTGCAAAAATTGTTGGTTTTCCCATGATTCAAAGTAAGTAGTTAAAAGACCAGACTAGGCTACGTGATGTGATTACATAGGGACCTCTTCACTAGCTGACCACTGCTACCAAGGCCTGTCTCAAGATCAGTAACTTACACCACTGGCCTTCCCCCATAACAAATAAGAGAGCAGGTCTGTAATCAGTGTGGCTGGATAGGAGGATTACATATACCAGGAGGAAAAGACTATTTCGTCACAGGAAGCGGACGGGTCATGAAACGAGATCAACCAGAGGGACAACGCGGTCAAGGACATGGGGTGGACAGACCTACTTCATACTGAGGGGCTTTCAAATCCCCTACAAGATTCAATTTCAATAGCGCATTGGAATGCTAACGGATGGACAACCTTGAACAATAAGTTACAAATATTTTAACTAAAATCCTTACACCCAGACATTGGCTCAATAAATGAAACGCATTTGCGTCGGCAGAAAACTATTGATATTGAAGGGTATGTATGGTATGGACACAACAGAAAAACGAATGTGAATGCCCCCAGGGGCTCATGGGTAGTGGGAATATGTGTACCATCTGATATGATGAAAGCATATGAAATCGAAATTCTCTATAAATCCATAAAAGGAAGAATTGGTTTGCGCTTTGAACATAGGGAGTCAGATGATTGTTTTTGTCACATCTACTCCTGCTCCTCCTATCTGGCACTCGACATCGCCAGTTTATTCATTATTACGCACACCGGCCACCATTGTTACGCACACTTATGCCTCATGAGACTCACCTGGACTCCATCACCTTCATGCGGTGACCAACTGGCAAGTGTCTTCACTGACATTTTCAACCTGTCCCTGACTGAGTCTGTAAAACCAACATGTTTCAAGCACATCAACATAGTCCCAGTGCCCAAGAACACTAAACCTGCCTTAATGATTACCGACCCATAGCACACACGTCTGTAGCCATGAAGGGCTTTGGTCATGGCTCACATCAACACCATTATCCCAGAAACCCTAGACCCACTCAAATTTGCCTACCACCCCAACAGATACACAGATGATGCAATCTCTATTGCACTCAAAACGGCCCTTTCCCACCTGGACAAAAGGAACACCTATGTGAGAATGCTATTCATTGACTAGAGCTCAGTGTTCAACACCATAGTGCCCTCAAAGCTTATCACTAAGCTTAGGGTCCTGGGACTAAACACCTCCTTTTGCAACTGGATCCTGGACTTCCTGATGGGCTGTCCCCAGGTGGTAAGGGTAGAAAACAACACATCCACCACGCTGATCCTCAACATGGGGACTGTCGTGGCAGAATCAGAATTCTTTAGGTAACATTTATAAATAAAACGTTTTATTCATTTTATTGCATGCTTATGTGAGATATTTGTCATTAGAATGTCTTCTTTTGGATAATACTGTTGGCCGTTTGAGGTTATCTGTTCTCTGTCAGGGTTCAGTTACTTGGGCCACAGTTGCAATGTGGGTCTCAATTGCAATGTGTAAGCACTCTCAGAGAATTCATTTATAGACACTGAATTGATCTGAGAGTCACAGGGTTGTGATGGAGCTCATATAAAATTAAAGATGGACTTTATGATAATCTGAATACTTTCCTTGGTGCCCCAACTTCATAGTTAATTACAGTTACATGATTATTCAGTTTAATCGAGTAACTAATTACAGAGAATCTTTGATAAAAACAAAGTCTTCAGTTTAATGATAGTAAAGACACGACATTTATGACGCCCCCGTGCAAGGAATTTAAGATAGACTTTGCTGTGGAATTCTATATATCCAATTGTGCAAACAGAATTGTAGAAACAGACTGCTTTGTATATATTCAAATTGGTTGTGTGTGTGTGTGTTCCCATTTGAAGAGGCTCCAGAGCGCCTCCAGTAGTGTTTTTTAGCGTCAGAGCAATGAATGATAAATTCCATCTTTAGTCCGTTAGGCCAAACAGTACTATTTCTGTCAGTCAATATTAACTTCTAGAGCCAGAAAGGTTAGAAATTAGAAGATATTCGTTCAGTGACCGAGCCGATGTATTTTAGCTGCCTACCGCACTACCAGTGTGGACAGACTACAGGCATATCGTATTATGTACCCTATTTTGTGCTTAGAATGTGATATAGCTGGCACGAGAGGCTAAGCTAACAGAGGGAACATTTTTCACTTCCTGTTTTCCATTTAAATTCCCGCACCTTGTGTGACCGAAGCCCCGCCCTTTGTACTTCCGTTTAATTTCAGCATTCAGCATCACTGGTGGTGAAGAATTGCAAGTACATCTCTTTAAAAAAAAGTGTTGGAAATCTAAACGTGGATCACGTTAAAAGAATCCAGCAATCTCAATTGCTTGGGTATTATCGTCTCATTCAATTCATTTATTTAAATTGTCGGACATACCTTTCTAGGTTCTTCCAATTAAACGAGACACCTTACATTTTGCAATAGTAAGCTAGATGAACCAACTTCCCAAGTGAATTTAAAGTTTAATTCCCAGATAGCCTATACAGGTTTGATGATTCATTAAATTTGATCAATCAGTAAAATCTGCTTCTGCAAACGACAATCAATCAGTCCCGCCTCCAGCGGGGCTAACATATGGCTTTGGCCTGAGGGTGAAAGTGTACCGTAGTGGTAAATGTACCTAACATTATCGTTATGATAATCCAGCAATCTCAATTGCTTGGGTATCATTGGGTCTCATTCAATTTATTTATTTAAATTGTCAAACATACCTTTCTAGGTTCTTCCAGTTAAATGAGACACTTTAAGCTTTGCAATAGTAACCTAGATGAACCAACTTCCCAGGTTAATTTCAAATCAAAATCAAGTCAAATCAAATTTATTTATATAGCCCTTCGTACATCAGCTGATATCTCAAAGTGCTGTACAGAAACCCAGCCTAAAACCCCAAACAGTAAGCAATGCAGGTGTAGAAGCACGGTGGCTAGGAAAAACTCCCTAGAAAGGCCAAAACCTAGGAAGAAACCTAGAGAGGAACCAGGCTATGTGGGGTGGCCAGTCCTCTTCTGGCTGTGCCGGGTGGAGATTATAACAGAACATGGCCAAAATGTTCAAATGTTCATAAATGACCAGCATGGTCAATAATAATAGGGCAGAACAGTTGAAACTGGAGCAGCAGCACGGCCAGGTGGACTGTGGACGTCAAGGAGTCATCATGTCAGGTAGTCCTGGGGCATGGTCCTATGGCTCAGGTCCTCCGAGAGAGAGAAAGAAAGGGAGAATTAGAGAGAGCACATGTGGGGTGGCCAGTCCTCTTCTGGCTGTGCCGGGTGGAGATTATAACAGAACATGGCCAAGATGTTAAAATGTTCATAAATGACCAGCATGGTCGAATAATAATATGGCAGAACAGTTGAAACTGGAGCAGCAGCACGGCCAGGTGGACTGGGGACAGCAAGGAGTCATCATGTCAGGTAGTCCTGGGGCATGGTCCTAGGGCACAGGTCCTCCGAGAGAGAGAAAGAAAGAGAGAAGGAGAGAATTAGAGAACGTACACTTAGATTCACACAGGACACCGAATAGCACAGGAGAAGCACTCCAGATATAACAAACTGACCCTAGCCCCCCGACACATAAACTACTGCAGCATAAATACTGGAGGCTGAGACAGGAGGGGTCAGGAGACACTGTGGACCCATCCAAGGACACCCCCGGAAAGGGCCAAACAGGAAGGATATAACCCCACCCACTTTGCCAAAGCACAGCCTCCACACCACTAGAGGGATATCTTCAACCACCAACTTACCATCCTGAGACAAGGCTGAGTATAGCCCACAAAGATCTCCGCCATGACACAACCCAAGGGGGGGCGCCAACCCAGACAGGATGACCACATCAGTGAATCAACCCACTCAGGTGACGCACCCCTTCCAGGGACGGCATGAGAGAGCCCTAGTAAGCCAGTGACTCAGCCACTGTAATAGGGTTAGAGGCAGAGAATCCCAGTGGAAAGAGGGGAACCGGCCAGGGAGAGACAGCAAGGGCGGTTCGTTGCTCCAGAGCCTTTCTGTTCACCTTCCCACTCCTGGGCCAGACTACACTCAATCATATGACCCACTGAAGAGAAGAGTCTTCAGTAGAGACTTAAAGGTTGAGACCGAGTTTGCGTCTCTGACATGGGTAGGCAGACCGTTCCATAAAAATGGAGCTCTATAGGAGAAAGCCCTGCCTCCAGGTGTTTGCTTAGAAATTCTAGGGACAATTAGGAGGCCTGCGTCTTGTGACCGTAGCATACGTGTAGGTATGTACGGCAGGACCAAATCAGAGAGATAGGTAGGAGCAAGCCCATGTAATGTTTTGTAGGTTAGCAGTAACACCTTGAAATCAGCCCTTGCTTTGACAGGAAGCCAGTGTAGGGAGGCTAGCACTGGAGTAATATGATCAAATCTTTTGGTTCTAGTTAGGATTCTAGCAGCCGTATTTAGCACTAACTGAAGTTTATTTAGTGCTTTATCTGGGTAGCTGGAAAGTAGAGCATTGCAGTAGTCTAACCTAGAAGTGACAAAAGCATGGATTCATTTTTCTGCATCATTTTTGGACAGAAAGTTTCTGATTTTTCCAATGTTACGTAGATTGAAAAAAGCTGTCCTTGAAATGGTCTTGATATGTTCTTCAAAAGAGTGATCATGGTCCAGAGTAACGCCGAGGTCCTACACAGTTTTATTTGAGACGACTGTACAACCATTAAGATTAATTGTCAGATTCAACAGAAGATCTCTTTGTTTCTTGGGACCTAGAACAAGCATGTCTGTTTTGTCCGAATTTAAAAGAAGAACCTTTGCAGCTATCCACTTCCTTATGTCTGAAACACATGCTTCTAGCAAGGGCAATTTTGGGGCTTCACCATGTTTCATTGAAATGTACAGCTGTGTGTCATCCGCATAGCAGTGAAAGCTAACATTATGTTTTCGAATAACATCCCCAAGAGGTAAAATATATAGTGAAAACAATAGTGGTCCTAAATCGGAACCTTGAGGAACACTGAAATTTACAGTTGATTTGTCAGAGGACAAACCATTCACAGAGACAAACTGATATCTTTCCGACAGATAAGATCTAAACCAGGCCAGAACTTGTCCGTGTAGACCAATTTGGGTTTGCAATCTCTCCAAAATAATGTGGTTATCGATGGTATCAAAAGCAGCACTAAGGTCTAGGAGCACGTGGACAGATGCAGAGCCTCGGTCCGATGCCATTAAAATGTCATTTACCACCTTCACAAGTGCAGTCTCAGTGCTATGATGGGGTCTAAAACCAGACTGAAACATTTCGTATACATTGTTTGTCTTCAGGAAGGCAGTGAGTTGCTGTGCAACAGCCTTTTCTAAAAATTTTGAGAGGAATGGAAGATTCGATATAGGCCGATAGTTTTTTATATTTTCTGGGTCAAGGTTTGGCTTTTTCAAGAGAGGCTTTATTACTGCCACTTTTAGTGAGTTTGGTACACATCCGGTGGATAGAGAGCCGTTTAATTATGTTCAACTTAGGAGGGCCAAGCACAGGAAGCAGCTCTTTCAGTAGTTTAGTTGGAATAGGGTCCAGTATGCAGCTTGAAGGTTTAGAGGCCATGATTATTTTCATCATTGTGTCAAGAGATATAGTACTAAAACACTTGAGCATCTCTCTTGATCCTAGGTCCTGGCAGAGTTGTATACACAGATTTAAAGAGGAGTCCGTAATTTGCTTTCTAATAATCATAATCTTTTCCTCAAAGAATTTAAAGTTTACTTAACAGATAGCCTATCCAGGTATCATTGTCATTGATTAATTCAATTTGCAAATTCATTCATGTCCAACTTCCACAGTACGGTTCTACTCAAAACGCTGCAGACCAAAGACGATCAGTTAATCTCTCTAGGATAGGGAAAATGCAGCGCGGCAAATTCAAATAAAATTATATAAAAATCATTAAATCACACGTAAGACACTACAATAAAGCTACACTCGTGGTGAATCCAGCCAACATGTCAGATTTTAAAAAGGCTTTTCAGTCGAAAGCATAAGATGCTACTATCTGATGATAGCACAACAGTGTGTGTGTCCTAAGGTGGTGTTTACAGTCTTTTATGTTCTTCTTCAACTTTGGGCTATAGTCTAGAGCGCTTCCTGGCCTATCTTCTCCACTGCAAAATATAAAGGGGGTACCTAGTCAGTTGCTCAACTGAATGCATTTAAATGTCTTCCACATTTAACCCAACCCTTCTGAATCATCCATGTCTTCAGCGCCTGGGGAGCAGTTGTTTTTGGGGGTTAACTGCCTTGCAGAAGGGCAGAACTGCAGATTTGAACCAGCGACCTTTCGGCCCAACGCTCTTAAACGCTAAGCTTAACTTCTAGCAGGGAGATTTTAAGGGACAGTTTCACCCACATTTCTAAATTAAAAACTTTGAGGGAAGGGTTGATAAGCCAGGTCAAATGGTTGAACAAAGTCAAGGGAGTGAGGAATGAGCAAAATGAATGGAGCGGAAGTAGCTTTGAGGTTAGAAAGGCAGGCTGATAACCAGAGGGTTATCAGTTCCAACTCCGAGCTGCCAGCAGGTAAATCTGCAGGGAGTGATCCGTCAGCCAGACGGTTACTAGTGACAATATCTCTGTCTACTACCTACTGCAGTTGTGCCCTTGAGCAAGGCACTTTACCCCTAAGTGCCCATGAGCTGCTCCCAGCTTTGATGTATGTGTTGTGTGTCAGATTGGTAACTGTGACAGAATATCTGTGCAAAGTATGGTAAAATGAAAGCCAGACTATTTACAGTAGCTGTGCATGTAATGTATCAAGTCTCAAAGTGGCTGCATGGTTCAAATAGGGTTCTGGTGAAGTTACGTTTTTCAAGTTTCCAGGGTGTACTATTGGTTATTGATGATAATGTGGAAGACGTAAATGCTGTTTTTACACAGGGTGAATGAAAATCAGTGCTCTGAGCCCACTCTCAAAAATGTCTGTTTAGGTACAGCAATAAAGAAACTTGGCTACAAAAAAAAATATAAAGTAACTAACATTACCTAGCTAACAGAATTTGCATCCATCCTTCTCAACTTCAAAAGTCTTACTAAAGCTGCCACTGTCAGAAACCATTGAAAACCAGTAAGTACAGTACCGCTAGCTAACTCAATCACTATGCAAGCCTGAGGTAATCCTAGTTTGGTTAAATTAACCCAGATGGAGAAAATATCAAATCTAGCTATGGTAATTTAGGTAGGCAGCTAACTTAGCTAACATTAGCTAATGAGTGAAACAGTGACTGAGACAGTCCAGAAGAAGTGTCAGACTTAACTACCTAAGGTACAGTACCAGTCAAAAGTTTGTACACACTTACTCATCCAAGGGTTTTCTTTATTTGTACTATTTTATACATTGTAGGATAATAGTGAGTGCATCAAAACTATGAAATGACACATATGGAATCATTTGGTAACCAACAAAGTGTTAATCAAATCAAAATATATTTTATATTTGAGATTCTTCAAAGTAGCCACCTTTGCCTTGATGACAGCTTTGCACACTCTTGGCATTCTCTCAACCAGCTTCATGAGGAATGCTTTTCCAACAGTCTTGAAGTTCTCACATGCTGAGCCCTTGTAGACTGCTTTTCCTTCACTCTGCGGTCCAACTCATCCAGTTTCATTATAACGCTTGATGGTTTTACGACTGCACTTGAAAAAACTTTCAAAGTTCTTGAAATTTTCCGCATTGACTGACCTCCATGTCTGAAAGTAATGATGGACTGTCATTTCTCTTTGCTTATTTGAGCTGTTCTTGCCCTAATATGGACTTGGTCTTTTACAAAATATGCTATCTTCTGTATACCAACCCTACCTTGTCACAACACAACTGATTGGCCCAAACGCATTAAGAAGGAAAGAAATGTACTTTTAACAAAGCATACCTGTTAATTGAAATGCATTCCAGGTGACTACCTCATGAAGCTGGCTGAGAGAATGCCAAGAGTGTGCAAAGCTATCATCAAGGCAAAAGGTGGCTAGTATTAAGAATATATTTTTATTTTTATGATTCCATATGTGTTATTTCATAGTTTGGATTGTTATTTTCCAATTGAGAAAATAGTAAAAATAAAGAACAACCTTTGAATGAGTAGGTGTGTCCACACTTTTGACTGGTACTGTAGCTAGCTAGCTAACTTTAGCACGGTACAGTTATAGACACTCACAAAGTTAGCTAGCTAGCCAAACGTCAACAATTTTTAAATATTTAGCTATATTCCACAACAATACTTCAGTAAGATAGCATCGTGAGTATGGTCATGAGGCTAACGTTAGCTAGGTAAAGCTACCATAGCCAAAGATATTAGGACAGACAATGGCTAGCTAGCGATCGTTAGCTAGCTACCTAATTATGATAGGACAACCTATTTATGACCAGCTAATTCAAAACGTTTGATACTTACCGTTTTCGCAGTTTTCAGTCAGCCAAAACACCTTTTCTCTGTCGACGTAACTTTAGCCATTTTCCACTCAGTCAGTCACTCAGTTAGAACACACTAGAACTAGAAGATTTGCAAGATGCCACGTCTTGACACTTGCTCACGTTCTGGTGGAGTTCACACGCTGGTGGTGGGAGAATTAACACAATGGATGGGTCAAATATCCATAACACACCTTAATAACCCCGCATCAACAACTCAACCTTGCTGTTTTAACAGAAAACAACCCAACTATTGACCCAATGCCTGCAACCCAGAACTTACTTACTTACTATGCATGCAAGAAGCTTTGACCTGTCTGGTGCACACACATTTCTCTGTCCTCGGTTTGATTGAAGCCCTCATTCTGTATTTCAGCAAAAAATATGATAGCTAACGTTAGCTAGCTAAACTCTAGCCAGTCAGTGGCACTGACAGATTGAAACTGGTATCAACAACATGTGTTTCACTCTATCCCATAAAACATGACATTGGGCGGCAGTGTAGCCTAGTGGTTAGAGCGTTGGACAAACCCCGCGAGTTCAAACCCCCGAGCTGACAAGGTACAAATCTGTCGTTCTGCCCCTGAACAGGCAGTTAACACACTGTTCCCAGGCCGTCATTGAAAATAAGAATGTGTTCTTAACTGACTTGCCTGGTTAAATAAAGGTAAAATAAAATAAAATAAATAAAAAAATTGCTAACTAAGCATCATTTAGCTAATAAATTGTTAAAGTTTATTAGGAAGTTTAACCTCTTGAAACTCTGGGGGCGCTATTTCATTTTTGGATGAAAAACGTTCCCCTTTTAAACAAGATATTTTGTCACAAAAAGATGCTCGACTATGCATATAATTGATAGCTCTGGAAAGAAAACACTCTGAATTTTCCAGAACTGCAAAGATATTGTCTGTGGATGCCCTAGAACGGGAGCTACAGGCAAAACCAAGATGAAACGGCAACCAGGAAATCAGCAGGATTTTTGAGGCTCTGTTTTCCATTGTCTCCTTATATGGCTGTTAATGCGAGAGGAATGAGCCTGCCCTATCTATCGTTTCCCCAAGGTGTCTGCAGCATTGTGACGTATTTGTAGGCATATCATTGGAAGATTGACCATAAGAGACCACATTTTCCAGGTGTCCGCCCGGTGTCCTCCGTCGAAATTGGTGCGTCATTTTCAGCTGCTGGTATTTTTCCATGCGATTCTGAGGGGAAAGCAGGCTTCCACGAACTGCATATCAATGAAGAGATATGTGAAAAAACACCTTGAGGATTGATTCTAAACAACGTTTGCCATGTTTCGGTCGATATTATGGAGTTAATTCAGAAAAAGTTTGACGTTTTGGTGACTGAATTTTCGGTTTGTTTCAGTAGCCAAATGTGATGTACAAAACGGAGCGATTTCTCCTACACAAAGATTCTTTCAGGAAAAACTGAACATATGCTATGTAACTGAGAGTCTCCTCATTGAAAACATCTGAAGCTCTTCAAAGGTAAATGATTTTATTTATTTGGTTATCTGGTTTTTGTGAAAATGTTGCGTGCTAAATGCTACGCAAAATGCTAAGCTAGCTTGCAATACTCTTACACAAATGCTTGATTTGCTATGGTTCAAAAGCATATTTTGAAAATCTGAGATGACAGTGTTAAGAAAAGGCTAAGCTTGAGAGCTAGCACATTCATTTAATTTCATTTGCGATTTTCAGAAATAGTTAACGTTACGTTATGCTAATGAGCTTGAGGCTATTACTGGATACAGGTTTTTTTCATAGCCAAATGTGAACAAAACGGAGCGATTTGTCCTACACAAAATAATATTTTTTTGTAAACCTGAACATTTGCTATCTAACTGAGAGTCTCCTCATTGAAAACATCTGAAGTTCTTCAAAGGTAAATGATTTTATTTGAATGATTTTCTTGTTTTTGTGAAAATGTTGCTGGCTGAATTCTAGGCTTAAAGCTATGTTAGCTATCAATACTCTTACACAAATGGTTGTTTAGCTATGGTTGAAAAGCATATTTTGAAAATCTGAGATGACAGTGTTGTTAACAAAAGTCTAAGCTTGAGAGCAAATATATTTATTTCATTTCATTTGCGATTTTCATGAATAGTTAACATTGCGTTATGCTAATGAGCTTGAGGCTATAAATAGAATCCCGGATCCGGGATTGCGCGACGCAAGAATTTAATAAGTTAGACGCTCACCGGACAACTTTGGTAGATAGCTAGCGAGCTAGATCTTGATTTCCCTATTCCAACAGATTTCTCTAATCCCCATGAGTGGTCATGAATGGTTACTGGTCTTGGAACTCATGTGTTCACCAGAAATGGCTTCCGGTCAACTGTTTGACACTAGTACCAATAAATGTTGTTGCCACAGGTTTGCTACAGATTCAAAAAGATTCTTGAGAGAGTTGTCTGCAATAAAAAAAACTCTGGCAAACTGTTTGCCACTGTTGGCAACATATATTATTGTTGACAAAGGTTTGCCATAGATTCACCACTAGTGGCAAACTTCTGGCAACATTTTGTGTCACACTATCTAGTTCGCAGCAAATTTGCCACGAACTTGCGGGAAGTTTGTCACAAAAAAAAACGTTTTTGTAAAGAAAAGACTAAATATGAAAGAGAGAGAACATCAGATCTGAAACAAAGTAATCCAGAACTGAGACTCTTCTCTCTGGTTCAGTCCCAGTCACATTGATCTACACTAGGTCAAATGATTATTCCGTTATCAAATACTTTTGGACTTGATCTCATGAAGTTCTCATTAAAGGTCATGTACAACAGTGGTCACCAACCCTGATCCTGGAGATCTGCAGCCTGCAGACGTTTCTTCGAGCCCAGTCGGAATACACCTGATTCAGCAAATCAACAAATAATTAAGGACTTCATTCTTGTAATGAATATTTAAGGACTTCATTCTTCGTGTAAGGGCTGGGTTGGAACAAAACATACACACACCATAAATTCTCCAGGAGTAGTGTTGGTGACTATACTGATAACACAAGTAAGAAGTGAATAGAAAGCATCACAACTTCAGATGTATTTGTGCAGAGTTTGTGGGCCATATCTTTGTAGTCTACAAGTTTGAGATAGACGGAGCATGTTTGCAAAACCATACTGACTATTCTAACACAACAGGATTAATTGAGAAAGAGAAAGAATGAGACAGGAATGTAACCTGGAAGAAATTCCGGTAGCTTGTGCAAGGTCACATCCTTGCGAAGATCTCAATTGCATACTCCTTGTGTCCTCTCCATCCTAGTCTAATCAAAACCAATTGGAGGAGACGGTTAGATGGAAAGGCCCTCTGGCTTTTTCATCCAATTGTTTTTTAGATGGAGACGAGGAGAGAGGACTTGAGGAGTATGCAATTTAGATTTTCCCTTATGTCTGTCTCTCCTTGACTCCTCCCTTATTTTTTAAACATTTATTTCACCTTTATTTAACCAGGTAGGCAAGTTGAGAACAAGTTCGCATTTGCAACTGCGACCTGGCCAAGATAAAGCAAAGTAGTTCGAAACATACAACAACACAGAGTTACACATGGAATAAACAAACATACAATCAATAATACAGTAGAAAAATATATATACAGCATGTGCAAATGAGGTAGTATAAAGAGAGGTAAGGCAATGAATAGGCCAAACGCGCCAAATAAATCAACATTTTGGATATATAATGACGGAATTAATCGAACAAAAGGACCATTTATGATGTTTATGGGACATTTTGTAGTGCCAACAAAGGAAGATTTTTAAAGGTAAGGTATGAATTATATCTTTATTATTTCTGAGTCTCGTTTCGTGCCTGGCGGGTTGAGTTATGATTGTCTGTGTTTGTTTGATGGGGTGCTATCCTCAGATAATAGCATGGTTTGCTTTCGCCGTAAAGCCTTTTTGAAATCTGACACAGCAGCTGGATTAACAAGAAGTGTATCTTTAACCTTTCTTGGGTAGGGGGCAGTATTTTGAATTTTGGATGAATGAGGTGCCCAATGTAAACTGCCTGTTATTCAAGCTCAGAAGCTAGGATATGCATTTCCAAAACTGTTAAAATAATGTCTGTGAGTATAACAGAACTGATATGGCAGGTGAAAACCTGAGGAAAATCAATCCAGAAAGTGGGATATATTCAATTGAATGCCTATACAGTATGTAATGGGATAAGACCCAGATTGCAGTTCCTGTGGCTTCCACTAGGTGTCAACAATCTTTAGAAATTGTTTCAGGCTTGTTTTCTGTGGACTGTACAAAGGAGCAGAGCTAGTTTGCGTGCATGTCCGATTGCGTACCCTTCGTAATTTTTCCTTTCTATTGAAATCGCTATTGTCCGGTTGAAATATTATCGATTATTTAGACAACCTGAGCATGAATTATAAACATATTTTGACATGTTTCGACGAACTTTACCGCTATTATTAGGATGTATTCGTCTGCATGTTATGACCGCATTTGAGCCAGTGGATTACTGAACAAAACGTACCAACAAAACAGAGTTTTTGGTACAAAAATTGTGTAGCTGGGACTCTTGTGACTGCAACCATATGAAGATCATCAAAGGTAAGTGATTAATTTTATCGCTACTTCTGCCTTTCGTAATTCCTTTACGCATACCTTAACCTGTTGCGTCGCGCAATCCCGGATCCGGGATTCTATTTATAGCCTCAAGCTCATTAGCATAACGCAACGTTAACTATTCATAAAAATCGCAAATGAAATGAAATAAATATATTTGCTTAGACTTTTGTTAACAACACTGTCATCTCAGATTTTCAAAATATGCTTTTCAACCATAGCTAAACAAGCATTTGTGTAAGAGTATTGATTGCTAACATAGCTATAAGCCTAGAATTCAGCCAGCAACATTTTCACAAAAACAAGAAAATCATTCAAATAAAATCATTTACCTTTGAAGAACTTCAAATGTTTTCAATGAGGAGACTCTCAGTTAGATAGCAAATGTTCAGTTTTTCAAAGAAATATTATTTGTGTAGGACAAATCGCTCCGTTTTGTTCACGTTTGGCTATGAAAAAAACCTGTATACAGTTATAGCCTCAAGCTCATTAGCATAATGTAACGTTAACGATTTCTGAAAATCACAAATAAAATGAAAATAATGCGCCTGCTCTCAAGCTTAGCCTTTTCTTAACAACACTGTCATCTCAGATTTTCAAAATATGCTTTTGAACCATAGCAATTGACTAATTTGTGTAAGAGTATGCTAAGCTAGCTTAGCATTTTGAGTAGCATTTAGCACGCAACATTTTCACAAAAAACAGATAACCAAATAAATAAAATCATTTACCTTTGAAGAGCTTCGGATGTTTTCAATGAGGAGACTCTCAGTTACATCTTTGTGTAGGAGAAATCGCTCCGTTTTGTACATCACATTTGGCTACCGAAATGAACCGAAAATTCAGTCACCAACAACGTCAAACTTTTTCTGAATTAACTCCATAATATCGACCGAAACATGACAAACGTTGTTTGGAATCAATCCTCAAGGTGTTTTTTCACATATCTCTTCATTGATATATCGTTCGTGGAAGCCTGCTTTCTTCTCTGAATTCCATGGAAAAATACATGCAGCTGAGGTTTGCGCACCAATTTCGGCGCAGGACACCGGGCGGACACCTGGTAAATGTGGTCTCTTATGGTCAATCTTCCAATGATATGCCTACAAATACGTCACAATGCTGCAGACACCTTGGGGAAACGACAGAAAGGACAGGCTCATTCCTCTCGCATTCACAGCCATATAAGGAGACAATGGAAAACGGAGCCTCAAAAATCCTGCTGATTTCCTGGATGCCGTTTCATCTTGGTTTTGCCTGTAGATCCCGTTCTAGGGCACCCACAGAGAATATCTTTGCAGTTCTGGAAACGTCAGAGTGTTTTCTTTCCAAAGCTATCAATTATATGCATAGTCGAGCATCTTTTTGTGACAAAATATTGTGCTTAAAACCGGCACGTCTTTTTATCCAAAAATGATATAGCGCCCCTAGAGTTTCAAGAGGTTAAGGGAACATTTTGACATTTGCTGTATGGTTAGTGAGAAAGTCCATGTTGCAAATGTACGGTCCCTTACTAAATGTCCGAAAACATTTGTAAAATTCGCGGATGGCGTCGGGCCGAGCGGCAGGGCCGGACCTACCGGGAAGTCATCAAATGAACTTTGTCGGACATTCGGTTTCCGTTTTATAAAATAATCAAATTTTGATCATTTTTCCGCTATCCCGGAAAATCCCACAAGAGGGCATAAGCAATCATATTGCAATTGGACAAAACATCACGAATCACGACGGGGCCTTATCTCGAAAACGGAAAATATTTCGAAGCCGAAACTTGGTGAGCGTAGGTTTGGCATAATGGGCAGTTGGCCCTGAACAAGATGGCGTCTAGGCCTCAACGGTTTTTGAGTTATGGCCATTTCTCTGGGATTAAAGGTCCAAAATGAAAATAGAGAAATTATTTTTCCACTTCACGTCAAAGTCAAGGAGCCTCCGGTGTCAATAAAAAAAATCAGCAATTTATCTATCGTCATTTAAGAGAAATCGTACAATGACAGATTGGTGATGTTCAAAGATAGGTGTTTTTTTTCCCCAACAGTTACAGATCCAGTTGCAGGGTGTTCATACAAATCTTTTTAAAGTGTGCTGCGGAGCTCTGCGAGATTTCTGTGATTTTCTATGATTTTCTGAAAAAACACACACTCACTAAACCCTCCGTAAATAACTCAGTTCTTAACGTAAAGACTTAAAACTCAGGATTCTGTAAAGGCATACCCCAATCAGGATATGAGTTTATTTATAGCTTTCTGTGCCAACCGGAAGTGCCTTTAATTGGGTCACACTGTCTGTTTTGAAGGGTTAAAAAAGTCACATCTTTCCAAAACTTCATATGTGTGACTAGGTAACCCTCCTGAACTGTAAATCAGTCATTTCTCACAACAGATGTCAAAGAAAAGCTCTCACACACACACACACACACACACACACACACACACACACACACACAGCATGGATGGAGTGACAAAGTGCGGTGCTTAAAGACACAGAGAGCAGGCAATGGCATTACCATAATCCCTAGGCCGAGTTCAATGAGATATCCCGCTTGACCGTAGCTCGCTCGGTCTAAGCGCAGCGACCATTAGAAAAGTAGGCCCAAAATGAAGCATGCCCCACAATGTCATTTGCTTTTGGGTGACAGTGAGAGAACCGTTAGGGTGAGAAACACAATTCGACCTCAGGTACGTTCCTAAGGTCCTCCCGATCCGTGCAAGCCTAACCTTGACCGTGTGCCATTAACCCTTACCAGTTAAAATAAGGTGTTTACATCAAACAGTTTGCATTGACTTCTCTCCCCATAGGAATACATTGCCTGCTCCTCTAAATTCAACCTGAGGACTATGTGGGTTATGAATGCCTTATGAACCTGTCTTCGATGACAGTCCATCAGGACACTATGAGGTCTACCTGTGTCGATTCTAAGCTTCCTGGACCAACCGGAAGTGGTTAAAATCACCCTAAAAGTGTATATCCATACCATGCCTGCAGTTTGATAGACATAGTGCATTCAACCCTGTGTAAAACAGTCAATTCTTAACGTAAAGACTTAAAACTCAGGATTCTGTAAAAGCATACCCCAATGAGGATATGTGTTGAGTTATAGCTTCCTGTGCCAACCGGAAGTGCCATAATTGGTGTCTCAGGGGCTGTTTCGAAGGGTTAAAAACATCAGATCTGTCCAAAACTTCATATGTGTGATTAGGCAACCCCCATGAACTGTAAATCAGTCATTTTTCCCATAAAATTTCAAAGGAAAACTAAATCACACAGACACACAACATGGAAGGAGGGACGTATTGGGGTGCATAGAGATAGACAGTGCCTCCAATAGTTAGCTTTGTTCGAGCTAAAAAAGAACCGTCAGACCTAGAGTTCCGAAACTTTAGAAACCTGTTCTAGACCTCAGGTCAATAGTGCGTGGTGAGTTAGGTGGCTCTAGAAGGTTCTCGGACCGAGAAACAGCCTCGTACATTTGCAATGACTTCAATTCATTTTGATCATTATGAAAATGACGACATTTAGAAAAGTCTCAGAGACACAAGACTAGGTGCATTGAAACCGGCTTGGCCCATAGAGACGGACCCCAACGTTTCTGTCCGATAGCTCATTCAAGGACCCCATAGCAAGGCATGGAATAAAGTCAATTTTCAGCACCAATTAGGGTTTTACTCGGGCACCAAAGGACCTATCGAGCCGAAACTCGGGATTCGGGGATCACCTCACATAGGTCTACACATAATGTCTGAACTGGACCCGCAGCCAGAGCATAACTATGTGTTTTACGTTTTTATTATGTTTTAAACTAAAGGCACTGTGAGTTATGGGCCTGCTCTGACATATGTGTTAGTTGGCTTCTAAATGAGTTGGAAAAGTGGGTTTGGTGTCAATTGATATCAGTTTGGTGTCAGAATGACATCTAATTGACCGATGGACACTGACTTGCTAGTTGACTTTTGTACATTTGTAATATGTTTAAACGGAGAGGGACCATCACCAAAATGGCATTCTGAAATCAACACAAAAAATGGCATCACCATAGTCTCCAGACTGTGACGAGTTCAACGAGACGCCCCGCTTGACCGTAGCTCGCTCTGAGTGCACTGACCTTGAAAAAAAGAAGGCCCAAAATGAAACCTGTCCCTCAATGTCATTTGCTTTTGGGTGACAGTGAGAGAACCGTGAGGGTGAGAAGCACAATTGGGGCGGCAGGGTAGCCTAGTGGTTAGAGTGTTGGACTAGTAACCGGAAGGTTGCAAGTTCAAACCCCTGAGCTGACAAGGTACAAATCTGTTGTTCTGCCCCTGAACAGGCAGTTAACCCACTGTTCCCAAGCCGTCATTGAAAATAAGAATTTGTTCTTAACTGACTTGCCTGGTTAAATAAAGGTAAAATAAAATAAATAAATAAACAATTCAACCTCAGGTACGTTCCTAAGGTCCTCCCAATCCGTGCAAGCCTAACCTTGACCGTGTGGCATTAACCCTTACCAGTTAAAAGAAGGTGTTTACATCAAACAGTTTGCATTGACTTTTCTCCCCATAGGAATACATTGCCTGCACCTCTAAATTCAACCTGAAGCCTATGTGGGTTATGAATGCCTTATGAACCTGTCTTCTATGACAGTCCATCAGACCAATATGAGGTCTACCTGTGTCAATTCTAAGCTTCCTGAAGCAACCGGAAGTGGTTAAAATCACCCTAAAAGTGTTTTGAAATACATAACCTGTCATTATGAAAATTACTGTATTCAAACCTGTGGAGATCAGTCAATTCTTAACGTAAAGACTTCAAACTCAGTATTATGTAAGAGGCTACCTCAGTCAAGGCATGTGTTTACCTATAGCTTCCTGTGCCAACCGGAACTGCCTTTAATTGGGTCACACTGTCTGTTTTGGAGGGTTAAAAAAGTCACATCTCTCCAAAACTTCATGTGTGACTAGGTAACCCTCCTGAACTGTAAATCAGTCATTTCTCCCAGCAGATGTCAAAGAAAAGCTCTCTCACACACACAGCAAGGATGGAGTGAAAAAGTGCGGTGCTTAAAGACACAGAGAGCAGGCAGTGGCATAAACATAATCTCTAGGCCGTGCGGAGTTCAACGAGATATCCCGCTTGACCGTAGCTCGCTCGGTCTGAGCGCAGCGACCATTAGAAAAGTAGGCCCAAAATGATGCCTGCACCACAACGTCATTTGCTTTTGGGTGACAGCGGAGAAGGACAATTCAAACACAGGAATGTTTCTAAGGTCCTCCCAATCTGTGCAATTCTAACTTTGATCGTGTGGCATTAAACCTTAACAGTAAAACAGGGTTTTTTGATTTCATAGAATACAATGATATCTCTCCCCATAGGAATACATTGCCTGCTCCCCTAAATTCAACCTGGAGCCTATATGGGTTATGAATTCCGTATGCACCTGTCTTCGGGACCAGTCCATCAGGCCACTATGGGGTCTACTTGTGTTGATTCTAAGCTTCCTGGACCAACCGGAAGTGGTTAAAATCGCCCTAAAAGTGTATATCCATACCCTGCCTGCAGTTTGATAGACATAGTGCATTCAACCCTATGTAAATCAGTCAATTCTTAACGTATAGACTTAAAACTCAGGATTCTGTAAAAGCATACCCCATTGAGGATATGTTTTGAGTTATAGCTTCCTGTGCCAACCGGAAGTGCCATAATTGGTGTCTCAGGGGCTGTTTTGATGGGTTAAAAAAATCATATCTTTCCAAAACTTCATATATGTGATTAGGCAACCCCCATGAACTGTAAATCAGTCATTTTTCCCATAAAATTTCAAAGGAAAACTGCAGCTTGGAAGGAGGGACCCATTGGGGTGCATAGAGACATACACTGCCTCCATTGGTTAACCTTGTTGGAACTTTTAAAGAACCGTCAGACCTAGAGTTCCGAAACTTTAGAAACCTGTTATAGACCTCAGGTCGACAGTGCGTGGTGAGTTACGTCGCTCTAGAAGGTTCTCGGACCGAGAAACAGCCTCGTACATTTGCAATGACTTCAATTAGTTTTTGCATCACGAAAATGTCGACATTTAGAAATGTCCCAGAGTCACAAGACTAGATGCATTGTGACCGTCTCGGCCCATAGAGACAGAACCCAACGTTTCTGTCCGATAGCTCATTCAAGGACCCCGTAGCAAGTCATGGAAAAAAGTGGATTTTCAGCACCAATTAGGGTTTTGCTCGGACACCAAATTACCTATCGAGCCGAAACTTGGGATTCGGGGTTGCCTCAGCTAGGCCTACACATAACATAAGCAATGGACCCGCAGCTGGAACGTAACTATGTGTTTTATGTTTTTTTTATGGTTTGAACCGAAGGTGTTGTGAATTTTGGGCCAGCTCTGAGTTGGAAAAAGTGGGTTTGGTGTCAGTTTGTATCAGTTTGGTGTCAGAATGATATCTAATTGACTGATGGACGGTGACTTGATGGTGACTCTTGTCCATTTGCAATATGTGATGGTAAGGTGAGGTACCATCACCAAAATGGCATTCTGAAATCAACCCTAACGAGCGATGGAGAGGTACCAGAATCACTGCCCAGCCATCCCGAGTTCATCGGGCCAGTCAATTTCGCATTCCTGCACGATGTTTATAGCATGACAAATTTGTGATGATAAATGCCCATTGAACCATATTGCAAATGCACAGTGACTTTGCAAAAGTGAGAACATAAACAAATGGACATAATGAAATCAACACAACTAACACTGCCAGGCCATCCTGTGTTAATCAGGCCAGTCAATTTTGCATTTCTGCATGATTTTTGAGCATGCCAAATTCGTGATGGTAAATGCCCATTGAAACATATTGCAAATTTTGCTTTTGGATGTTGACTTGGGTTGCATTTTCAATATAAAAAACCAAGGTGGAGCGCACACGCCACCTGTTGGATTTTTGAAATGTTACAACTGGCATTTGCCATATGGCATTTGCAATAGATTTTGCATGAATCAACGCCAAATTGGGTGGTATTGGACACCGTGTATATAGTTTGTCCTATGCCAATGTTTCCCCATTCATTTTTGTCCATTTCAGGGGGGCATTTCCTTACGGTTCTAAATACATTTACCGGGCATTCTAATATTAATGCCCGCTATGCGAGTACCCAACTACGGCCCTCTATCATTGGGGGCCCATCCTGAGTGCTTTATGGACAGTTTAAAATATTTTGATGGATGCGGATTTTTGTGCTGCAACTGGTAACCCAAAAGTTAAAATACAGTTTTAAATGCATTTACCGGGCATTCTAATATTAATGCCCACTTTGTGAGCACCCTACTACTGCCCTCTATCAATGGGGGCCCGTCCTGAGTGCTTTATGGACGGTTTAAAATATTTTGGTGGATGCGGATTAGGATATACGTCCGTGCAACTGGTGATTGAAATAGGCACCTGGTAACCCAAAAATATAATTACGGTTCTAAATACATTTACCGGGCATTCTAATATTAATGCCCGCTATGAGAGTACCCTACTACGGCCCTCTATCAATGGGGGCCTTTCTGAGTGCTTTACGGACAGTTTAAAATATTTTGATGGATGCGGATTGTTGAGCAACTGGTAACCCAAAAGTTAAAATACAGTTCTAAATGCATTTACCGGGCATTCTAAAATTAATGCCCACTATGTGAGCACCCTACTACTGCCCTCTATCAATGGGGGCCCGTCCTGAGTGCTTTATGGACAGTTTAAAATATTTCGGTGGACGCGGATTAGGATATACGTCCGTGCAACTGGTGATTGAAATAGGCACCTGGCAACCCAAAAATAAAATTATGGCTCTAAATAAATTTACCGGGCATTCTAATATTAATGCCCGCTATGTGAGCACCCTCCTACGGCCCTCTATCATTGGGGGCCCATCCTGAGTGCTTTATGGACAGTTTAAAATATTTCGGTGGATGCGGATTAGGATATACCTCTGTGCAACTGGTGATTGAAAATAGGCACCTGGTAACCCAAAAATAAAAATACGGTTCTAAATGCATTTACCGGGGGCGACGGAGGCCATCACTCCTAATATTCATGCCCACTATGGAGCCCCACTACTGGGGAAAATTCACTGGAGGGCGCCAAAGGTACATTTATGGAGGATTCTAAAATAGTTGTGATTTTTATTTCTGTATTTCAATGTTGCAATTTGCTGAAAACTGTCCACAATGTTCATTTCATCTCAAATAGACAGCACAGCAAAAATTTGACATCCAGAGTGCATCAAACATGATTTAGAGCTTGTTTATGGAAAACAATTTTTTCTTTATTTCAATGTTGCAACTTGCTGAAAACGGTCCACAATGTTCATTTCATCTCAAATAGACAGCACAGCAAAAAATTGGACATCCAGAGTGCATCAAACATGATTTAGAGCTTGTTTATGGAAAACATTTTTTTCTGTATTTCAATGTTGCAAATGCTGAATACTGTCCACAATGTTCATTTCATCTCAAATAGACAGCACATCAAAATTGGACATCCAGAGTGCATCAAACATGATTTAAGAGCTTGTTTATGGAAAAAAACATTTATTTTCTGTATTTCAATGTTGCAACTTGCTGAAAACGGTCCACAATGTTCATTTCATCTCAAATAGACAGCACAGCAAAAATTGGACATCCAGAATGCATCAAACATGATTTAGAGCTTGTTTATGGATTTTTTGTTTCTGTATTTCAATGTTGCAACTTGCAGAAAACTGTCCACAATGTTTAGAGCTTGTTTATGGAAAACAGTTTTTTCTGTATTTCAATGTTGCAAATGCTGAAAACTGTCCACAATGTTAATTTCATCTCAAATAGACAGCACAGCAAAACTTGGACATCCAGAGTGCATCAAACATGATTGAGAGCTTGTTTATGGATTACTTTTTCTTTTGGTATTTCAATGTTGCAACTTGCTGAAAACTGTCCACAATGTTCATTTCATCTCAAATAGACAGTACAGCAAAAATTGGACATCCAGAGTTCATCAATCATGATTTGAGAGCTTGTTTATGGAAAAAACAGTTTTTTTCTGTATTTCAATGTTGCAACTTGCTGGAAACGGTCCAGAATATTAATTTCATCTCAAATAGACAGCACAGCAAAAATTGGACATCCAGAATGCATCAAACATGATTTAGAGCTTGTTTATGGAAAACAGTTTTTTCTGTATTTCAATGTTGCAACTTGCTGAAAACGGTCCACAATATTCATTTCATCTCAAATAGACAGCACAGCAAAAATTGGACATCCAGAGTTCATCAATCATGATTTGAGAGCTTGTTTATGGAAAAAAACTGTTTTTTCTGTATTTCAATGTTGCAACTTGCTGAAAACGGTCCACGATATTCATTTCATCTCAAATAGACAGCACAGCAAAAATTGGACATCCAGAGTTCATCAAAAATGATTTGAGAGCTTGTTTATGGAAAAAAACAGTTTTTTCTGTATTTCAATGTTGCAACTTGCTGAAAACGGTCCAGAATATTAATTTCATCTCAAATAGACAGCACAGCAAAAATTGGACATCCAGAATGCATCAAACATGATTTAGAGCTTGTTTATGGGAAAACGTTGTTTCTGTATTTCAATGTTGCAACTTGCTGAAAACTGTCCACAATGTTAATTTCATGTCAAATAGACAGCACAGCAAAAATTGGACATCCAGAGTGCATCAAACATGATTTAGAGTTTGTTTATGGATTTCTTTTTCTTTTGGTATTTCAATGTTGCAACTTGCTGAAAACTGTCCACAATGTTCATTTCATCTCAAATAGACAGTACAGCAAAAAATTGGACATCCAGAGTTCATCAATCATGATTTGAGAGCTTGTTTATGGAAAAAAACAGTTTTTTCTGTATTTCAATGTTGCAACTTGCTGAAAACGGTCCAGAATATTAATTTCATCTCAAATAGACAGCACAGCAAAAATTGGACATCCAGAATGCATCAAACATGATTTAGAGCTTGTTTATGGGAAAAAGTTTTTTCTGTATTTCAATGTTGCAACTTGCTGAAAACTGTCCACAATGTTTAGAGCTTGTTTATGGAAAACAGTTTTTTCTTTATTTCAATGTTGCAACTTGCTGAAAACTGTCCACTATGTTCATTTCATTTCAAATAGACAGCACAGCAAAAATTGGACATCCAGAGTGCATCAAAAATGATTTAGAGCTTGTTTATGGAAAAACAGTTTTTTCTGTATTTCAATGTTGCAACAAACATGATTTGAGAGCTTGTTTATGGAAAAAAAATAGTTTTTTTCTGTTTTTAAATGTTGCAACTTGCTGACAACTGTCCACAATGTTCATTTCACCTCAAATAGACAGCACAGCAAAATTGGACATCCAGAATACATCAAACATGATTTAGAGCTTGTATATGGAAAATACATTTTTTTCTGTATTTCAATGTTGCAACTTGCTGAAAACTGTCCACAATGTTTAGAGCTTGTTTGTGGAAAACAGTTTTTTCTGTATTTCAATGTTGCAACTTGCTGAAAACTGTCCACAATTTTTAGAGCTTGTTTATGGAAAACAGTTTTTTCTTTACTTCAATGTTGCAACTTGCTGAAAACGGTCCACGATATTCATTTCATCTCAAATAGACAGCACAGCAAAAATTGGACATCCAGAGTTCATCAAAAATGATTTGAGAGCTTGTTTATGGAAAAAAACAGTTTTTTCTGTATTTCAATGTTGCAACTTGCTGAAAACGGTCCAGAATATTAATTTCATCTCAAATAGACAGCACAGCAAAAATTGGACATCCAGAATGCATCAAACATGATTTAGAGCTTGTTTATGGGAAAACGTTGTTTCTGTATTTCAATGTTGCAACTTGCTGAAAACTGTCCACAATGTTAATTTCATGTCAAATAGACAGCACAGCAAAAATTGGACATCCAGAGTGCATCAAACATGATTTAGAGTTTGTTTATGGATTTCTTTTTCTTTTGGTATTTCAATGTTGCAACTTGCTGAAAACTGTCCACAATGTTTAGAGCTTGTTTATGGAAAACAGTTTTTTCTTTATTTCAATGTTGCAACTTGCTGAAAACTGTCCACTATGTTCATTTCATTTCAAATAGACAGCACAGCAAAAATTGGACATCCAGAGTGCATCAAAAATGATTTAGAGCTTGTTTATGGAAAAACAGTTTTTTCTGTATTTCAATGTTGCAACAAACATGATTTGAGAGCTTGTTTATGGAAAAAAAATAGTTTTTTTCTGTTTTTAAATGTTGCAACTTGCTGACAACTGTCCACAATGTTCATTTCACCTCAAATAGACAGCACAGCAAAATTGGACATCCAGAATACATCAAACATGATTTAGAGCTTGTATATGGAAAATACGTTTTTTTCTGTATTTCAATGTGGCAACTTGGTGAAAATGGTCCACAATGTTCATTTCATCTCAAATAGACAGCACAGCAAAAATTGGACATCCAGAGTGCATCAAACATGATTTAGAGTTTGTTTATGGATTTCTTTTTCTTTTGGTATTTCAATGTTGCAACTTGCTGAAAACTGTCCACAATGTTCATTTCATCTCAAATAGACAGTACAGCAAAAAAATGGACATCCAGAGTTCATCAATCATGATTTGAGAGCTTGTTTATGGAAAAAAACTGTTTTTTCTGTATTTCAATGTTGCAACTTGCTGAAAATGGTCCAGAATATTAATTTCATCTCAAATAGACCGCACAGCAAAAATTGGACATCCAGAATGCATCAAACATGATTTAGAGCTTGTTTATGGGAAAAAGTTTTTTCTGTATTTCAATGTTGCAACTTGCTGAAAACTGTCCACAATGTTAATTTCATCTCAAATAGACAGTACAGCAAAAATTGGACATCCAGAGTTCATCAATCATGATTTGAGAGCTTGTTTATGGAAAAAAAACAGTTTTTTCTGTATTTCAATGTTGCAACTTGCTGAAAACGGTCCAGAATATTAATTTCATCTCAAATAGATAGCACAGCAAAAATTGGACATCCAGAATGCATCAAACATGATTTGGAGCTTGTTTATGGGAAATAGTTTTTTCTGTATTTCAATGTTGCAACTTGCTGAAAACGGTCCAGAATATTAATTTCATCTCAAATAGACAGCACAGCAAAAATTGGACATCCAGAATGCATCAAACATGATTTAGAGCTTGTTTATGGGAAAACGTTTTTTCTGTATTTCAATGTTGCAACTTGCTGAAAACTGTCCACAATGTTTAGAGCTTGTTTGTGGAAAACAGTTTTTTCTGTATTTCAATGTTGCAACTTGCTGAAAACTGTCCACAATTTTTAGAGCTTGTTTATGGAAAACAGTTTTTTCTTTACTTCAATGTTGCAACTTGCTGAAAACGGTCCACGATATTCATTTAATCTCAAATAGACAGCACAGCAAAAATTGGACATCCAGAGTTCATCAAAAATGATTTGAGAGCTTGTTTATGGAAAAAAACAGTTTTTTCTGTATTTCAATGTTGCAACTTGCTGAAAACGGTCCAGAATATTAATTTCATCTCAAATAGACAGCACAGCAAAAATTGGACATCCAGAATGCATCAAACATGATTTAGAGCTTGTTTATGGGAAAACGTTGTTTCTGTATTTCAATGTTGCAACTTGCTGAAAACTGTCCACAATGTTAATTTCATGTCAAATAGACAGCACAGCAAAAATTGGACATCCAGAGTGCATCAAACATGATTTAGAGTTTGTTTATGGATTTCTTTTTCTTTTGGTATTTCAATGTTGCAACTTGCTGAAAACTGTCCACAATGTTCATTTCATCTCAAATAGACAGTACAGCAAAAAATTGGACATCCAGAGTTCATCAATCATGATTTGAGAGCTTGTTTATGGAAAAAAACAGTTTTTTCTGTATTTCAATGTTGCAACTTGCTGAAAACGGTCCAGAATATTAATTTCATCTCAAATAGACAGCACAGCAAAAATTGGACATCCAGAATGCATCAAACATGATTTAGAGCTTGTTTATGGGAAAAAGTTTTTTCTGTATTTCAATGTTGCAACTTGCTGAAAACTGTCCACAATGTTTAGAGCTTGTTTATGGAAAACAGTTTTTTCTTTATTTCAATGTTGCAACTTGCTGAAAACTGTCCACTATGTTCATTTCATTTCAAATAGACAGCACAGCAAAAATTGGACATCCAGAGTGCATCAAAAATGATTTAGAGCTTGTTTATGGAAAAACAGTTTTTTCTGTATTTCAATGTTGCAACAAACATGATTTGAGAGCTTGTTTATGGAAAAAAAATAGTTTTTTTCTGTTTTTAAATGTTGCAACTTGCTGACAACTGTCCACAATGTTCATTTCACCTCAAATAGACAGCACAGCAAAATTGGACATCCAGAATACATCAAACATGATTTAGAGCTTGTATATGGAAAATACGTTTTTTTCTGTATTTCAATGTGGCAACTTGGTGAAAATGGTCCACAATGTTCATTTCATCTCAAATAGACAGCACAGCAAAAATTGGACATCCAGAGTGCATCAAACATGATTTAGAGTTTGTTTATGGATTTCTTTTTCTTTTGGTATTTCAATGTTGCAACTTGCTGAAAACTGTCCACAATGTTCATTTCATCTCAAATAGACAGTACAGCAAAAAAATGGACATCCAGAGTTCATCAATCATGATTTGAGAGCTTGTTTATGGAAAAAAACTGTTTTTTCTGTATTTCAATGTTGCAACTTGCTGAAAATGGTCCAGAATATTAATTTCATCTCAAATAGACAGCACAGCAAAAATTGGACATCCAGAATGCATCAAACATGATTTAGAGCTTGTTTATGGGAAAAAGTTTTTTCTGTATTTCAATGTTGCAACTTGCTGAAAACTGTCCACAATGTTAATTTCATCTCAAATAGACAGTACAGCAAAAATTGGACATCCAGAGTTCATCAATCATGATTTGAGAGCTTGTTTATGGAAAAAAAACAGTTTTTTCTGTATTTCAATGTTGCAACTTGCTGAAAACGGTCCAGAATATTAATTTCATCTCAAATAGATAGCACAGCAAAAATTGGACATCCAGAATGCATCAAACATGATTTGGAGCTTGTTTATGGGAAATAGTTTTTTCTGTATTTCAATGTTGCAACTTGCTGAAAACGGTCCAGAATATTAATTTCATCTCAAATAGACAGCACAGCAAAAATTGGACATCCAGAATGCATCAAACATGATTTAGAGCTTGTTTATGGGAAAAAGTTTTTTCTGTATTTCAATGTTGCAACTTGCTGAAAACTGTCCACAATGTTAATTTCATCTCAAATAGACAGTACAGCAAAAATTGGACATCCAGAGTTCATCAATCATGATTTGAGAGCTTGTTTATGGAAAAAAAACAGTTTTTTCTGTATTTCAATGTTGCAACTTGCTGAAAACGGTCCAGAATATTAATTTCATCTCAAATAGATAGCACAGCAAAACTTGGACATCCAGAATGCATCAAACATGATTTAGAGCTTGTTTATGGGAAAAAGTTTTTTCTGTATTTCAATGTTGCAACTTGCTGAAACTGTCCACAATTTTCATTTCATCTCAAATAGACAGCACAGCAAAAATTCGACATCCAGAGTGCATCAAAAATGATTTAGAGCTTGTTTATGGAAAAAGTTTTTTCTGTATTTCAATGTTGCAACTTGCTGAAAACTGTCCACAATGTTTAGAGCTTGTTTGTGGAAAACAGTTTTTTCTGTATTTCAATGTTGCAACTTGCTGAAAACTGTCCACAATTTTTAGAGCTTGTTTATGGAAAACAGTTTTTTCTTTACTTCAATGTTGCAACTTGCTGAAAACTGTCCACAATGTTCATTTCATCTCAAATAGACAGCACAGCAAAAATTGGACATCCAGAATGCATCAAACATGATTTAGAGCTTGTTTATGGGAAAACGTTGTTTCTGTATTTCAATGTTGCAACTTGCTGAAAACTGTCCACAATGTTAATTTCATGTCAAATAGACAGCACAGCAAAAATTGGACATCCAGAGTGCATCAAACATGATTTAGAGTTTGTTTATGGATTTCTTTTTCTTTTGGTATTTCAATGTTGCAACTTGCTGAAAACTGTCCACAATGTTCATTTAATCTCAAATAGACAGTACAGCAAAAAATTGGACATCCAGAGTTCATCAATCATGATTTGAGAGCTTGTTTATGGAAAAAAACAGTTTTTTCTGTATTTCAATGTTGCAACTTGCTGAAAACGGTCCAGAATATTAATTTCATCTCAAATAGACAGCACAGCAAAAATTGGACATCCAGAATGCATCAAACATGATTTAGAGCTTGTTTATGGGAAAAAGTTTTTTCTGTATTTCAATGTTGCAACTTGCTGAAAACTGTCCACAATGTTTAGAGCTTGTTTATGGAAAACAGTTTTTTCTTTATTTCAATGTTGCAACTTGCTGAAAACTGTCCACTATGTTCATTTCATTTCAAATAGACAGCACAGCAAAAATTGGACATCCAGAGTGCATCAAAAATGATTTAAGCTTGTTTATGGAAAAACAGTTTTTTCTGTATTTCAATGTTGCAACAAACATGATTTGAGAGCTTGTTTATGGAAAAAAATAGTTTTTTTCTGTTTTTAAATGTTGCAACTTGCTGACAACTGTCCACAATGTTCATTTCACCTCAAATAGACAGCACAGCAAAATTGGACATCCAGAATACATCAAACATGATTTAGAGCTTGTATATGGAAAATACGTTTTTTTCTGTATTTCAATGTGGCAACTTGGTGAAAATGGTCCACAATGTTCATTTCATCTCAAATAGACAGCACAGCAAAAATTGGACATCCAGAGTGCATCAAACATGATTTAGAGTTTGTTTATGGATTTCTTTTTCTTTTGGTATTTCAATGTTGCAACTTGCTGAAAACTGTCCACAATGTTCATTTCATCTCAAATAGACAGTACAGCAAAAAAATGGACATCCAGAGTTCATCAATCATGATTTGAGAGCTTGTTTATGGAAAAAAACTGTTTTTTCTGTATTTCAATGTTGCAACTTGCTGAAAATGGTCCAGAATATTAATTTCATCTCAAATAGACCGCACAGCAAAAATTGGACATCCAGAATGCATCAAACATGATTTAGAGCTTGTTTATGGGAAAAAGTTTTTTCTGTATTTCAATGTTGCAACTTGCTGAAAACTGTCCACAATGTTAATTTCATCTCAAATAGACAGTACAGCAAAAATTGGACATCCAGAGT
This sequence comes from Oncorhynchus masou masou, assembly GCF_036934945.1. Taxonomy (NCBI): domain Eukaryota; kingdom Metazoa; phylum Chordata; class Actinopteri; order Salmoniformes; family Salmonidae; genus Oncorhynchus; species Oncorhynchus masou. The sequence goes on along the minus strand of NC_088214.1, from coordinate 38,921,468 downwards.
TCATCAATCATGATTTGAGAGCTTGTTTATGGAAAAAAAACAGTTTTTTCTGTATTTCAATGTTGCAACTTGCTGAAAACGGTCCAGAATATTAATTTCATCTCAAATAGACAGCACAGCAAAAATTGGACATCCAGAATGCATCAAACATGATTTAGAGCTTGTTTATGGGAAAAAGTTTTTTCTGTATTTCAATGTTGCAACTTGCTGAAAACTGTCCACAATGTTAATTTCATCTCAAATAGACAGTACAGCAAAAATTGGACATCCAGAGTTCATCAATCATGATTTGAGAGCTTGTTTATGGAAAAAAAACAGTTTTTTCTGTATTTCAATGTTGCAACTTGCTGAAAACGGTCCAGAATATTAATTTCATCTCAAATAGATAGCACAGCAAAACTTGGACATCCAGAATGCATCAAACATGATTTAGAGCTTGTTTATGGGAAAAAGTTTTTTCTGTATTTCAATGTTGCAACTTGCTGAACCTGTCCAAAATTTTCATTTCATCTCAAATAGACAGCACAGCAAAAATTCGACATCCAGAGTGCATCAAAAATGATTTAGAGCTTGTTTATGAAAAAAGTTTTTTCTGTATTTCAATGTTGCAACTTGCTGAAAACTGTCCACAATGTTTAGAGCTTTTTTGTGGAAAACAGTTTTTTCTGTATTTCAATGTTGCAACTTGCTGAAAACTGTCCACAATTTTTAGAGCTTGTTTATGGAAAACAGTTTTTTCTTTACTTCAATGTTGCAACTTGCTGAAAACGGTCCACGATATTCATTTCATCTCAAATAGACAGCACAGCAAAAATTGGACATCCAGAGTTCATCAAAAATGATTTGAGAGCTTGTTTATGGAAAAAAACAGTTTTTTCTGTATTTCAATGTTGCAACTTGCTGAAAACGGTCCAGAATATTAATTTCATCTCAAATAGACAGCACAGCAAAAATTGGACATCCAGAATGCATCAAACATGATTTAGAGCTTGTTTATGGGAAAACGTTGTTTCTGTATTTCAATGTTGCAACTTGCTGAAAACTGTCCACAATGTTAATTTCATGTCAAATAGACAGCACAGCAAAAATTGGACATCCAGAGTGCATCAAACATGATTTAGAGTTTGTTTATGGATTTCTTTTTCTTTTGGTATTTCAATGTTGCAACTTGCTGAAAACTGTCCACAATGTTCATTTCATCTCAAATAGACAGTACAGCAAAAAATTGGACATCCAGAGTTCATCAATCATGATTTGAGAGCTTGTTTATGGAAAAAAACAGTTTTTTCTGTATTTCAATGTTGCAACTTGCTGAAAACGGTCCAGAATATTAATTTCATCTCAAATAGACAGCACAGCAAAAATTGGACATCCAGAATGCATCAAACATGATTTAGAGCTTGTTTATGGGAAAAAGTTTTTTCTGTATTTCAATGTTGCAACTTGCTGAAAACTGTCCACAATGTTTAGAGCTTGTTTATGGAAAACAGTTTTTTCTTTATTTCAATGTTGCAACTTGCTGAAAACTGTCCACAATGTTAATTTCATCTCAAATAGACAGTACAGCAAAAATTGGACATCCAGAATGCATCAAACATGATTTAGAGCTTGTTTATGGAAAACAGTTTTTTCTTTACTTCAATGTTGCAACTTGCTGAAAACGGTCCAGAATATTAATTTCATCTCAAATAGACAGCACAGCAAAAATTGGACATCCAGAATGCATCAAACATGATTTAGAGCTTGTTTATGGGAAAACGTTGTTTCTGTATTTCAATGTTGCAACTTGCTGAAAACTGTCCACAATGTTAATTTCATGTCAAATAGACAGCACAGCAAAAATTGGACATCCAGAGTGCATCAAACATGATTTAGAGTTTGTTTATGGATTTCTTTTTCTTTTGGTATTTCAATGTTGCAACTTGCTGAAAACTGTCCACAATGTTCATTTCATCTCAAATAGACAGTACAGCAAAAAATTGGACATCCAGAGTTCATCAATCATGATTTGAGAGCTTGTTTATGGAAAAAAACAGTTTTTTCTGTATTTCAATGTTGCAACTTGCTGAAAACGGTCCAGAATATTAATTTCATCTCAAATAGACAGCACAGCAAAAATTGGACATCCAGAATGCATCAAACATGATTAGGGCTTGTTTATGGGAAAAAGTTTTTTCTGTATTTCAATGTTGCAACTTGCTGAAAACTGTCCACAATGTTTAGAGCTTGTTTATGGAAAACAGTTTTTTCTTTATTTCAATGTTGCAACTTGCTGAAAACTGTCCACTATGTTCATTTCATTTCAAATAGACAGCACAGCAAAAATTGGACATCCAGAGTGCATCAAAAATGATTTAGAGCTTGTTTATGGAAAAACAGTTTTTTCTGTATTTCAATGTTGCAACAAACATGATTTGAGAGCTTGTTTATGGAAAAAAAATAGTTTTTTCTGTTTTTAAATGTTGCAACTTGCTGACAACTGTCCACAATGTTCATTTCACCTCAAATAGACAGCACAGCAAAATTGGACATCCAGAATACATCAAACATGATTTAGAGCTTGTATATGGAAAATACGTTTTTTTCTGTATTTCAATGTGGCAACTTGGTGAAAATGGTCCACAATGTTCATTTCATCTCAAATAGACAGCACAGCAAAAATTGGACATCCAGAGTGCATCAAACATGATTTAGAGTTTGTTTATGGATTTCTTTTTCTTTTGGTATTTCAATGTTGCAACTTGCTGAAAACTGTCCACAATGTTCATTTCATCTCAAATAGACAGTACAGCAAAAAAATGGACATCCAGAGTTCATCAATCATGATTTGAGAGCTTGTTTATGGAAAAAAACTGTTTTTTCTGTATTTCAATGTTGCAACTTGCTGAAAATGGTCCAGAATATTAATTTCATCTCAAATAGACAGCACAGCAAAAATTGGACATCCAGAATGCATCAAACATGATTTAGAGCTTGTTTATGGGAAAAAGTTTTTTCTGTATTTCAATGTTGCAACTTGCTGAAAACTGTCCACAATGTTAATTTCATCTCAAATAGACAGTACAGCAAAAATTGGACATCCAGAGTTCATCAATCATGATTTGAGAGCTTGTTTATGGAAAAAAAACAGTTTTTTCTGTATTTCAATGTTGCAACTTGCTGAAAACGGTCCAGAATATTAATTTCATCTCAAATAGATAGCACAGCAAAAATTGGACATCCAGAATGCATCAAACATGATTTGGAGCTTGTTTATGGGAAATAGTTTTTTCTGTATTTCAATGTTGCAACTTGCTGAAAACGGTCCAGAATATTAATTTCATCTCAAATAGACAGCACAGCAAAAATTGGACATCCAGAATGCATCAAACATGATTTAGAGCTTGTTTATGGGAAAAAGTTTTTTCTGTATTTCAATGTTGCAACTTGCTGAAAACTGTCCACAATGTTAATTTCATCTCAAATAGACAGTACAGCAAAAATTGGACATCCAGAGTTCATCAATCATGATTTGAGAGCTTGTTTATGGAAAAAAAACAGTTTTTTCTGTATTTCAATGTTGCAACTTGCTGAAAACGGTCCAGAATATTAATTTCATCTCAAATAGATAGCACAGCAAAACTTGGACATCCAGAATGCATCAAACATGATTTAGAGCTTGTTTATGGGAAAAAGTTTTTTCTGTATTTCAATGTTGCAACTTGCTGAAACTGTCCACAATTTTCATTTCATCTCAAATAGACAGCACAGCAAAAATTCGACATCCAGAGTGCATCAAAAATGATTTAGAGCTTGTTTATGAAAAAAGTTTTTTCTGTATTTCAATGTTGCAACTTGCTGAAAACTGTCCACAATGTTTAGAGCTTGTTTGTGGAAAACAGTTTTTTCTGTATTTCAATGTTGCAACTTGCTGAAAACTGTCCACAATTTTTAGAGCTTGTTTATGGAAAACAGTTTTTTCTTTACTTCAATGTTGCAACTTGCTGAAAACTGTCCACAATGTTCATTTCATCTCAAATAGACAGCACAGCAAAAATTGGACATCCAGAGTGCATCAAAAATGATTTAGAGCTAGTTTATGGAAAAACAGTTTTTTCTGTATTTCAATGTTGCAACTTGCTGAAAACGGTCCACAATATTCATTTCATCTCAAATAGACAGCACAGCAAAAATTGGACATCCAGAATGCATCAAACATGATTTAGAGCTTGTTTATGGGAAAACGTTTTTTCTGTATTTCAATGTTGCAACTTGCTGAAACTGTCCACAATGTTCATGTCATCTCAAATAGACAGCACAGCAAAAATTCGACATCCAGAGTGCATCAAAAATGATTTAGAGCTTGTTTATGAAAAAAAGTTTTTTCTGTATTTCAATGTTGCAACTTGCTGAAAACTGTCCACAATGTTTAGAGCTTGTTTATGGAAAACAGTTTTTTCTGTATTTCAATGTTGCAACTTGCTGAAACTGTCCACAATGTTCATGTCATCTCAAATAGACAGCACAGCAAAAAATGGACATCCAGAGTGCATCAAACATGATTTGAGAGCTTGTTTATGGAAAATACGTTTTTTCTGTATTTCAATGTTGCAACTTGCTGAAAACTGTCCACAATGTTTCGAGCTTGTTTATGGGAAAAAGGTTTTTTCTGTATTTCAATGTTGCAACTTGCTGACAACTGTCTACAATGTTCATTTCATCTCAAATTGACAGCACAGCAAAAATTGGACATCCAGAGTGCATCAAACATGATTTAGAGCTTGTTTATGGAAAACAGTTTTTTCTGTATTTCAATGTTGCAACTTGCTGACAACTGTTCACAATGTTCATTTCATCTCAAATAGACAGCACTGCAAAATTGGACATCCAGAGTGCATCAAACATAATTCGGAGCTTGTTTATGAAAAAAAAAACGTTTTTTCTGTATTTCAATGTTGCAACTTGCTGAAAACTGTCCACAATGTTAATTTCATCTCAAATAGACATCACAGCAAAAAATTGGACATCAAGAGTGCATCAACCATGATTTAGAGCTTGTTTATGGAAAACAGTTTTTTTCTGTATTTCAATGTTGCAACTTGCTGAAAACTGTCCACAATGTTAATTTAATCTCAAATCGAGAGCACAGCAAAAATTGGACATCCAGAATGCATCAAACATGATTCAGAGCTTGTTTATGGGAAGAAGTTTTTTCTGTATTTCAATGTTGCAACTTGCTGAAAACTGTCCACAATGTTTAGAGCTTGTTTATGGAAAACAGTTTTTTTCTGTATTTCAGTGTTGCAACTTGCTGAAAACGGTCCACAATGTTCATTTCATCTCAAATAGACAGCACAGCAAAAATTGGACATCCAGAGTGCATCAAAAATGATTTAGAGCTTGTTTATGGAAAAAAAATTTTTTCTGTATTTCAATGTTGCAACTTGCTGAAAACTGTCCACAATGTTAATTTCATCTCAAATAGAGAGCACAGCAAAAATTGGACATCCAGAATGCATCAAACATGATTTAGATCTTGTTTATGGGAAGAGGTTTTTTCTGTATTTCAATGTTTCAACTTGCTGAAAACTGTCCACAATGTTCATTTCATCTCAAATAGACAGCACAGCAAAAATTCGACATCCAGAGTGCATCAAAAATGATTTAGAGCTTGTTTATGGAAAACAGTTTTTTCTGTATTTCAATGTTGCAACTTGCTGAAAACTGTCCACAATGTTTAGAGCTTGTTTATGGAAAACAGTTTTTTCTGTATTTCAATGTTGCAACTTGCTGAAAACTGTCCACAATGTTCATTTCATCTCAAATTGACAGCACATCAAAAATTGGACATCCCGAATGCATCAAACATGATTTAGAGCTTGTTTATGGAAAAAAGGTTTTTCTGTTTTTCAATGTTGCAACTTGCTGAAAACTGTCCACAATGTTTAGAGCTTGTTTATGGAAAACAGTTTCTTCTGTATTTCAATGTTGCAACTCGCTGAAAACTGCCCACAATGTTAATTTTTTCTCAAATAGACAGCACAGCAAAAATTGGACAGTTCGCCGTTTTGATGACTGAATTTTCTTATTTTGTTTGGTACCCAAACGTGATGTACAAAACGGAGCGATTTCTCCCACACAAAGAATCTTTCAGGAAAACCTGCACATTTGCTATGTAACTGAGAGTCTCCTCATTGAAAACATCCGAAGTTCTTCAAAGGTAAATGATTTTATTTGAATCCTTTTCTGGTTTTTGTGCAAATGTTGCCCGCTAAATGCTACGCTAAATGCTACGCTAGCTATCAATACTCTTACACAAATGCTTGTTTTGCTATGGTTCAAAAGCATATTTTGAAAATCTGAGATGACAGTGTTGTTAAGACAAGGCTGAGCTTGAGAGCTAGCACATTCATTTAATTTCATTTGCGATTTTCATAAATAGTTAACGTTACATTATGCTAATGAGCTTGAGGCTATAACTGCATACAGGTTTTTTTCATAGCCAAACGTGAACAAAACGGAGCGATTTGTCCTACACAAATAATATTTTTTGAAAAACTGAACATTTGCTAACTAATTGAGAATCTCCTCATTGAAAACATTTGAAGTTCTTCAAAGGTAAATGATTTTATTTGAATGATTTTCTTGTTTTTGTGAAAATGTTGCTGGCTGAATTCTAGGCTTATAGCTATGCTAGCTATCAATACTCTTACACAAATGCTTGTTTAGCTATGGTTGAAAAGCATATTTTGAAAATCTGAGATGACAGTGTTGTTAACAAGAGTCTAAGCTTGAGAGCAAATATATTTATTTCATTTCATTTGCGATTTTCATGAATAGTTAACGTTGCGTTATGCTAATGAGCTTCAGGCTATAAATAGGATCCCGGATCCGGGATTGCTCGACGCAAGAAGGTAAACGGTGTAGGAGGAGTTTCTCCTCATGATTTTGGCCCTGCAGCGTCTGCGAGTATCCTAGCCAACGGTTCCGTTTTGGAATATCGGTATTGACACAGAGAGCTGTTAGTGAAGAGCAGGTGAGTTTTTTTTAAATCGCTCTCCCTGGAGAACGGTAGACCCAATTTTAAAAGCGTTTCAGCCCGTGAGAAGTAGAGGAAGATTCTATGCCAAACTATGTTTGTGTAACTGCTGTTTAGTGGTTAAAACGATAGTCCCATTCACTCTAATTTCTTGTCTAACTTGTTGCAGTATTGGTCAAAATAGACACTGCTTGCCAAAATGTTACAGAAACTGATGTTGGTGCTGTTACTCCTGTAACTTTTGATGCGAATATCATTTTTGTCTCCAAACTCCAGATTTGAGTAGCAGAGAAGTAGACGAAGCTGGAACACTTGACATTTCTTGTCTAAGTGGTTGCAAAGTGGATTTATTAGCTGATTTGTGTCAAAAATGGCTTTATTTCACTTACAAAGAATTTCACTTGGAAGTGATGATGTCACAACGGGGCACTTGAGTTTCTTGAGAGATCCAATGAAAGCGGAAGGAGGACATAAAGAGGACAAGAAAGTGAAAAACGGAAACAGTATAAAAGATATCAAAAATTCTATACAAACAACTTGATCGAGACCATTGCGAATTTGTTGATATTGGAACGGCATTTCTAGCTTAAACGGTGTAGGAGGAGTGTCTCCTCATGATTTTGGCCCTGCAGCGTCTGTGAGTATTCTAACCAACAGTTCCGTTTTGGAATATCAGTATTGACACAGAGAGCTGTTAGTAAAGAGCAGGTGAGGGGTTTCTTCAGATAAGACATTTACTTGTTCCCCGTAATGAAAACAGATAATGTTTTCAGAATATGTTAACTTCTTGTTCGAATTCACTGGCATTACCTAACCAAAAATCAATACTCGGGAAAACAATCACAACTTTTTACATTCAACTATTCTTACATATTTTATAGTCCAATATAGCCCAATTGAATGCCTAGCAATTCCGTTGCTAGCTGTAGCATCTTTTCAGACTATCCTTACAATATTCAGCTCCTTTAAAAAAATGTATTTGGAACTTTTAGCCACTTTGAAAAGTAACTCAAAGCTATAATGCACGCATTTTCCCTCTAAATGCCACAACCCATTTTCTCTGTTTAAATTTGAGTAACGGTGTTGTCAACGTAAAATGACACCACATGTCAGCCTGCCTCTGTAAAATATATATTCCCTATTCAGATTGAGTTCTGCTTTAAATTCTATCAACAAAGTAAAACCAACCAAACTTCTCAACTTTCTATACCCTAACATTTAAACGTACCATGTTCTGTGCTAAATGTATCGTATGTCAGTCGATTCATAAAAAAATATATCATCCTGGTGGCACAAAACTGTATCGTATCTCTCCGTTATTCCCTACATTTAACCAGGTTTAGGTGACTTTCTCTTCTATGATACATTTATTTAAATACGACTCCCATCTCAATACATTATTCCAGCAGATCATTTTGGACAAAATAGCGTATTACATCGAAATTGTCTCGCCATTATTTTGAATGAATTCTTCTTTCAATTAAATCTAAACAACATATTAAACTTTCAGTTCATATCTTATACAAACACTAGCGACCGTATTTTTTCAGGCAAAACATACAAACAGATGAATTACAATCGAAAATCAATTTTAGTCTATTGGTTTCAAAGCTGAAATACGAACCTTTAGTTCGTATTATTGAGTTATTATTGAGTTTCCCCGCCAATAACTATATTATTATAATTGTCTGTAGTCGCAAACTTCGACACCGAGAATTTCAGAAAACCCTTCCTGACTATTTTAGTAATATCAGCTTCTATTTAGGTTCTGAGTCAGATTTTGGACGCCTCCCTTCCATTTTCTTTGTTCTCCTATAACGGTAATCTCCCGTTAGTTCCAGGACCTCCTTGGATTTCTATTTGTGTTTTCTCCTTTATGGAAACCTTATCAATAGCTTTGACTGTTGAATCAGATATTAGGTCTTACCTATACAACTATAAGCCCAGGGGTCGTAAATCCCTAGTTAATATCTTATTTTCCGGTTATGTCAGAGGACTTTTAAAGAACGCTAATAATCATTATCTCACGCCACTATTTCTTAGGCTTCCCTCTCGCATGGAACCTCTTGTCTATAGATTTGGCTTTTATCCCATTCCCATAGATTTCGGTTTCCCTCTCCTCCTCATTTGGATATTTCAGTACTATTTGTTGAATCGGAACGATGATCAATACTCCCACAATTCAAATGACCATTCCAGTTATCTTGTCCACATAGCATTCCCTTCCTGTCTCCCCACGCCTAGTATTTGTACAAGATCACCGTCCTATCCCCCAGCACCTATTTAATATCCCGTCTTAATCTCAGGCGAATATGCCTCTCAAGATTGTCTGTGTATATATTTCTATGACCTATTCAAGTGTATTTATCGTTACACAGTTATTTTAGTTGCTCTTCTGTCTGACTATGTGTGTGTCTCTAATAATCAATGTGTATGGGATTCTATATGTATTTCTCCTTTCTGGAAACTTCGTCAATAGATTTGACTTTTCATCGGACATTACATTTCACCCGTAGGATATTCTCCATGGGACTTTCAACGTTAATATCTCATATCTCACTACTCTAGACTAAGTTTCCCTCTCCTCCTCTTTAGATATGAATTTCTTTCAGCATTGTACAGGTTCATTTTTTCTGTTCGCCTAGAATTACCCTGCCTTCTCACCAAGCCTAATTTATCCTCACCTGTTCTATATATATCTATCTGCTACTTCTTCATAGTCAGACTACTTCCCATATACAGATAGACTACTCAGGTTAAAACTTTATTTAGGTATGTCTTTTGAATTAATGGCTATCCTATTTGTACAGAACGACCGTCCTATCATCCAATACGTACTACATCCCTCCTTAATAACCTTCCGGCTTGCAAAACCAGGATTTATTAAGCTCTAGTTTATTTATGGTAGTGCACCTTTCCACAGGTCAATTTCAGACCTGTTTCCTTCCTATCGATTTTGGTTAAAACACAAAGTAGAAAGCCATTGTATTTCTTCAGAATATTCAAGCACCTGTCATTGATTAAATCCAACCTCATTTAGAACATTTAATCAAAAATATCCCAAATAATTCCTCCCAAAAGCACTGTTCGTTGGATCTAGTCGCCGTCCCTGTCGGTCTGGGGTGTACACCGGCCTGGTCTTTTCACCCTCAATTTAGAGGCCAGGTCTTAAATAATGGGACCCAACCCGCTCGTGCACGATTTTCGGCGTAGTACCTTCAGATGTCAGGGACGGATATTTAGATCCGGCGTTCGAAGGACCAATTGTTAATAACCAATTAAAATGAATCACTCTGTCAATTCATAAGAGGTTGTAAGACACTTATTGGTATAAAATGGACAGAGACCAGCCTTTGAAATCAACCAGCTGCGTTTATTCTCGTGAGTACTGCTCATTACACATTTTACCACAGGTTATAAACTGAAAATGACGTCAGCGTTTTCTAAATGTTCCGTCTCTTCTTGACACTGGTAGAAAGGCTCTATAGTTCTCAAGCCTTCCCACCTCGCCTAGAGCCAAGGTCAGCCTGTGTAGATAAGCATCCTAGCCAGTCTGGCGATATAGTTCATTCATTTCTACCAAGGAACAGACAGTTATTGTTCTAATTCTTGATTATATTTACACACATTATATTCAGTACTAGGATTAAAAAGAAAATTCATACATATACAGTAACATAATAGTATTCTTATTAGTACATATACAGTAACATAATAGTATTCTGATTAGTCAGTCCTGATTGAAATGTATACGTAATTAGTCATCATTGATAAAAATTCCCTTAACAGGAACCAACACTTTACATGTTGCGTTTATATTTTTGTTCAGTATATACAGTATCAAGCCTTTTTACTCACGCATTGCCATTGTAGGTCTCCTCACTGTAGATGCTGACTGTTTCGGCTCCGTCAGAGACAACACTGCTCTCTGTCCTAAGGTCAGGGAGGGCCTTCTCTGATAGGACCACAGTAGTACTCTGCAACACAGTCCACCTGAAACAACACAATACCATTGGTAATGGTTTAAATATTTCATACATATTCGTTTTTGTGCTGGTGAGGGTGTTTTGTTCAACATGAACGCTACGTGACAGAACGACTTAGTAGACATGCAAATGCATCTTGACCATGATGTCAAGGGTCTCGTGAGTTCTTATGTCTCAGGTCTAAGCCTGTGCACCACTTATACACCACGTGAGCAGTAGAGAGTAGAACTGGAGAGTAGGGCATTCAAGGTAACTTGTTTTTTTAATGGATGTTCAACAGTACACTGAACACACAACACAAGCCCTTTTCAATGAAAACACGCACACAGACATGCACACACAACTTCCCAAAACAGCCCAAGTCAAAGTGAGACATTCTGACTGAAAATGAACTCCCACATCCATCAAACTCAGGGGCCAAAAGTATCTTCCTCCAGTTGTCTGGGATGATCAGTGTCTTGCCTGGCAGCCTCTCTTTCCTCCTATTCTTAGAAGGGAAGTCACAGTCACAGGCACTCAGGGGGAAGGCGATGCACAGAAACCTGGATTGGAAATTCCCTGAACTGCTTTCTGCATGGGTGGAAGGGTCGTATGAGCGATAAAGGGAGAGTGTCTTTCTGCATCACCAGGGGCAGAGAGAAGTGAAGTTGAAACTATTTTTGGAGTTGCCCAGAACCACTGAGTAAGTACGGAAGAGCATCAACCCAATTTATCTGATAAAATGAACAAATACAACATGACTTTCTGATAACACTTTTTTTGAAAAATCCATGTATCATGCTTTATAGACAGTACCTTCTAAGATTTGCTATAAGCAGTCATAAGAGCTGAAGGTCAAGGCTTCTTACAGTAACCTTTAATAAATTCAGAAAGGCTGTCAAATAGATTCATAATGTCCACCAGAGTTGTCCTTGGATGCCACAACCCAACATCACACACTTCCAGCAACAACCTACTTCTCTTAAACATAATCACTTGGAGCAGATAGACTGAACAGTCTGTTGAGACTTGGAGTCTGTGACATGGATCCGATGGGCTGTGTGCCATTACTGTTCCCAACAGGGATATATGTAAAACCTCAAAGGCACTGTCTAGTGAAAGAAATCAAATCAAATTGTATTGGTCGCATAAACATATAAGCAGATGTTATTGCGGATGTAGCGAAATGCTAGTGTTCCTAGCTCCAACAGTGCAGTGATATCTAACAATACAAATCTAAAAAGTAAAAGAATGGAACTAAGAAATGTAGAAATACTAGGACGAGCAATGTCAGAGTCTGGAGTATAAATATATACAGTGCCTTGTGAAAGTATTCGGGCCCCTTGAACTTTGCGTGTCATGTCTTGTTATGTCTGTTCCTGTCCTTTCTCTTCACTCTGTCTCTCTCTGCTGGTCTTTTTAGGTTACCTTCTCTGTCTCTCATTCTTCAGCTGTTCTACATCTCCCCTAACTAGCTCTTTCACTCTTTCCCACCTGTTCTCTCTTCCCCCTCTGATTAGGTCTCTATTTCTCTCTCTGTTCCTGCTACTTTCAGTGTCTGATTCTTGTTTGTGTTTTTGATGCCAGAAGCAAGCTGTCGTCCCGTTTGCTTCCACCTTGTCCTATCCTGTCGGAGTCTGCCTGGCAGGTGCATCCTGCATTATACTAACGTTCTTTTTGTTCCATTGACTACGTTGGAAGAGGATTTATGCCATTCCTGTTTTTCATTAAAGAACTCTGTTTTCTGTTAAAACCGCTTTTGGGTCTTCACTCAAGTACATAACAGAAGAATCAGACCAAGAATGGACCCAGCGGCTCCGGACCCTTTTCACTCCGCCGTCGAGATCCAGGGAGCGATGCTAGGCAGACACGAGGAGGAATTGTCTGCTGCTCGACATGCCGTTGAGACCCTGGCCGTCCAAGTCTCCGACCTCACAAGACAGGTTCACCAACTCCACCTCGATTCACCGCCCACTTCCAGGGTTTCCGAGTCTCCGGAGCCCAGGATCAACAACCCGCCGTGTTACTCTGGGGAGCCCACTGAGTGCCGCTCATTCCTCACTCAGTGTGATGTGGTGTTCTCTCTCCAGCCCAACACTTACTCCAGGAGCGCAGCCCGCATCGCCTACGTCATTTCTCTCCTTACCGGACGGGCGCGTGAGTGGGGCACGGCAATCTGGGAGGCGAGGGCTGAGTGTATTAACCAGTATCAGGACTTTAAGGAGGAGATGATACGGGTTTTGACCGTTCTGTTTTTGGCGAGGAGGCTTCCAGGGCCCTGTCTTCCCTATGTCAGGGGAATCGATCCATAACGGATTATTCTATTGAGTTTCGCACTCTCGCTGCCTCTAGTGACTGGAACGAGCCGGCTTTGCTCGCTCGTTTTCTGGAGGGTCTCCTCGTCGAGGTTAAGGATGAGATCCTCTCCCGGGAGGTTCCTTCCAGTCTGGACTCCTTAATAGCTCTCGCTATTCGCATAGAGCGACGGTTTGATCTTCGTCGCCGAGCTCGTGGAAAGGAGCTCGCGTTCTCCATTGCTCCCCTCTCCACATCACTGCCACCTGCCGCATCACTGCCACCCTCCTCCGCCGGCTCGGATGCTGAGCCTATGCAGCTGGGGGGTATCCGCATATCGGCCAAGGAGAAGGAATGGAGAATCACCAATCGCCTCTGTCTCTACTGCGGCTCCGCTGGTCATTTTGTCACCTCATGTCCAGTAAAAGCCAGAGCTCATCAGTAAGAGGAGGGCTACTGGTGAGCGCAACTACTCAGGCCTCTCCCTCTGGATCACGCACTACCTTTCCGGTCCATCTCCGCTGGCCCGGTTCATCTGCTTCCTGCAGTGCCTTGATAGACTCTGGGGCGGAGGGCTGTTTTATGGACGAGACCTGGGCTCGGGAACATGACATTCCTCTCAGACAGTTAGGGAGCCCACGGCCTTGTTCGCTTTAGATGGTAGTTCTCTCCCCAAGATTCAGCGTGAGACGCTGCCTTTAACCCTCACTGTCTCTGGTAATCATAGCGAAACCATTTCTTTTTTAATTTTTCGTTCACCTTTTACACCTGTGGTTTTGGGTCATCCCTGGTTAGTGCGCCATAACCCTTCTATTAATTGGTCTAGTAATACTATCCTATCCTGGAATGTTTCTTGTCATGTGACCTGTTTAATGTCTGCTATCCCTCCTGTTTCCTCTGTCTCTTCTTCACAGGAGGAGCCTGGCGATTTGACAGGGGTGCCGGAGGAGTATCACGATCTGCGCACGGTGTTCAGTCGTTCCAAGGCCACTTCTCTCCCTCCACACCGGTCGTATGACTGTAGTATTGATCTCCTTCCGGGAACTACTCCCCCGGGGTAGATTATACTCTCTGTCGGCTCCCGAACGTAAGGCTCTCGAGGATTATTTGTCGGTTTCGCTCGACGCCGGTACCATAGTCTCCTCCTCCTCTCCCGCCGGAGCGGGGGTTTTTTTTGTTCAGAAGAAGGACGGGTCCCTGCGCCCATGCGTGGATTATCGAGGGCTGAATGACATAACAGTTAAGAATCGTTATCCGCTTCCTCTTATGTCTTCAGCCTTCGAGATCCTGCAGGGAGCCAGGTTTTTCACCAAATTGGACCTTCGTAACGCCTACCATCTCGTGCGCATCAGGGAGGGGGACGAGTGGAAGACGGCGTTTAACACTCCGTTAGGGCACTTTGAATACCGGGTTCTTCCTTTCGGCCTCGTTAACGCTCCAGCTGTCTTTCAGGCACTAGTTAACGACGTCCTGAGAGACATGCTGAACATTTTTGTTTTCGTTTACATGGACGATATCCTGATTTTTTCACCGTCTCTCTCGATTCATGTTCAGCACGTGCGACGCGTCCTCCAGCGCCTTTTGGAGAACTGTCTTTATGTGAAGGCTGAGAAGTGCATTTTTCATGCCGCCTCTGTCCCTTTTCTCGGTTCCGTTATTTCCGCTGAGGGCATTAAGATGGATCCCGCTAAGGTCCAGGCTGTCATTGATTGGCCCGTTCCTAAGTCACGCGTCGAGCTGCAGCGCTTTCTGGGCTTCGCTAATTTCTATCGTCGTTTCATCCGTAATTTCGGTCAGGTGGCAGCTCCCCTCACAGCCCTTACTTCTGTTAAGACGTGCTTTAAGTGGTCCGTTTCCGCCCAGGGAGCTTTTGATCTTCTTAAGAATCGTTTTACATCCGCTCCTATTCTTGTTACACCTGACATCTCTAGACAGTTTGTTGTTGAGGTTGACGCGTCAGAGGTGGGCGTGGGAGCCATTCTTTCTCAGCGCTCTCTCTCTGACGGCAAGGTCCATCCTTGCGCGTTTTTCTCTCATCGCTTATCGCCGTCAGAACGTAACTATGATGTTGGTAATCGCGAACTGCTCGCCATCCGCTTAGCCCTAGGCGAATGGCGACAGTGGTTGGAGGGGGCGACCGTTCCTTTTGTCGTTTGGACTGACCATAGGAACCTTGAGTACATCCGTTCAGCCAAACGACTTAATGCGCGTCAGGCTCGTTGGGCTCTGTTTTTCGCTCGTTTCGAGTTTGTTATTTCTTATCGTCCGGGCTCAAAAACACCAAGCCTGATGCTTTATCTCGTCTCTTCAGTTCTTCTGAGGTCTCCACCGACCCCGAGGGGATTCTCCCTGAAGGGCGTGTTGTCGGGTTGACTGTCTGGGGAATTGAGAGGCAGGTAAAGCAAGCACTCGCTCACACTCCGTCGCCGCGAGCTTGTCCTAGGAACCTTCTGTTCGTTCCCGTTCCTACTCGTCCGGCCGTTCTTCAGTGGGCCCACTCTGCCAAGTTAGCCGGCCACCCCGGCGTTCGGGGTACGCTCGCTTCCATTCGCCAGCGTTTCTGGTGGCCCACTCGGGAACGTGACGCGCGTCGATTTGTCGCCGCTTGTTCGGTCTGCGCGCAGACTAAATCTGGGAACTCTCCTCCCGCCGGCCGTCTCAGACCGCTTCCCATTCCCTCTCGACCGTGGTCTCACATCGCTTTAGATTTCATCACCGGACTGCCTTCATCAGCGGGGAAGACAGTTATTCTTACGGTTGTCGATAGATTCTCTAAGGCGGCTCATTTCATTCCTCTCGCTAAGCTCCCTTCTGCTAAGGAGACGGCTCAGATCATTATCGAGAATGTTTTCCGAATTCATGGCCTTCCGTCTGACGTCGTTTCCGACAGAGGCCCGCAGTTCACGTCTCAATTTTGGAGGGAGTTTTGCCGTTTGATTGGGGCTTCCGTCAGTCTCTCGTCCGGCTTTCATCCCCAGTCTAACGGTCAAGCCGAACGGGCCAATCAGACTGTTGGTCGCATTTTACGCAGTCTTTCTTTTCGTAACCCTGCGTCTTGGTCAGAACAGCTCCCCTGGGCAGAGTACGCCCACAACTCGCTTCCCTCATCTGCTACCGGTCTATCTCCTTTTCAGAGTAGCCTCGGGTACCAGCCTCCGCTGTTCTCATCTCAGCTCGCCGAGTCCTGCGTCCCCTCCGCTCAGGCTTTTGTCCAACGTTGCGAGCGCACCTGGAAGGGGGTCAGGTCGGCACTGTGCCGTAATAGGGCGCAGACTGTGAGGGCCGCTAATAAGCGTAGGACCAAGAGTCCTAGATATTGTTGCGGTCAGAGAGTATGGCTCTCCACTCAGAACCTTCCCCTTAAGACAGCTTCTCGCAAGTTGGCCCCGCGGTTCATTGGTCCGTTCCGTATTTCTCAGGTCATTAATCCTGTCGCAGTGCGACTTCTTCTCCCGCGCTATCTTCGTCGCGTTCACCCGGTCTTCCATGTCTCCTGTGTTAAGCCCGTTCTTCGCGCCCCCGCTCGTCCCTCCCCCCCCCCCCATCCTTGTCGAGGGCGCACCCATCTACAGGGTTCGTAAGTTTTTTTACATGCGCCCTCGGGGCCGTGGTCATCAGTACCTAGTGGATTGGGAGGGGTACGGTCCTGAGGAGAGGAGTTGGGTTCCCTCTCGGGACGTGCTGGACCGTTCGCTGATCGATGATTTCCTCCGTTGCCGCCAGGTTTCCTCCTCGAGTGCGCCAGGAGGCGCTCGGTGAGTGGGGGGGGGTACTGTCATGTCTTGTTATGTCTGTTCCTGTCCTTTCTCTTCACTCTGTCTCTCTCTGCTGGTCTTTTTAGGTTACCTTCTCTGTCTCTCATTCTTCAGCTGTTCTACATCTCCCCTAACTAGCTCTTTCACTCTTTCCCACCTGTTCTCTCTTCCCCCTCTGATTAGGTCTCTATTTCTCTCTCTGTTCCTGCTACTTTCAGTGTCTGATTCTTGTTTGTGTTTTTGATGCCAGAAGCAAGCTGTCGTCCCGTTTGCTTCCACCTTGTCCTATCCTGTCGGAGTCTGCCTGGCAGGTGCATCCTGCATTATACTAACGTTCTTTTTGTTCCATTGACTACGTTGGAAGAGGATTTATGCCATTCCTGTTTTTCATTAAAGAACTCTGTTTTCTGTTAAAACCGCTTTTGGGTCTTCACTCAAGTACATAACATTGCGACCTTTTGCCACATTTCAGGCTTAAAACATAAAGATACAGTTTTATATTTTTTTGTGAAGAATCAACAACAAGTGGGACACAATCATGAAGTGGAACGACATTTATTGGATATTTCAAACTTTTTTAACAAATCAAAAACTGAAAAATTGGGCGTGCAAAATTATTCAGCCCCTTTACTTTCAGTGCAGCAAACTCTCTCCAGAAGTTCAGTGAGGATCTCTGAATGATCCAATGTTGACCTAAATGACTAATGATGATAAATACAATTCACCTGTGTGTAATCAAGTCTCCGTATAAATGCACCTGCACTGTGATAGTCTCAGAGGTCCGTTAAAAGCGCAGAGAGCATCATGAAGAACAAGGAACACACCAGGCAGGTCCGAGATACTCTTGTGAAGAAGTTTAAAGCCGGATTTGGATACAAAAAGATTTCCCAAGCTTTAAACATCCCAAGGAGCACTGTGCAAGCGATAATATTGAAATGGAAGGAGTATCAGACCACTGCAAATCTACCAAGACCTGGCCGTCCCTCTAAACTTTCAGCTCATACAAGGAGAAGACTGATCAGAGATGCAGCCAAGAGGCCCATGATCACTCTGGATGAACTGCAGAGATCTACAGCTGAGGTGGGACCCTCTGTCCATAGGACAACAATCAGTCGTATATTGCACAAATCTGGCCTTTATGGAAGAGTGGCAAGAAGAAAGCCATTTCTTAAAGATATCCATAAAAAGTGTTGTTTAAAGTTTGCCACAAGCCACCTGGGAGACACACCAAACATGTGGAAGAAGGAGCTCTGGTCAGATGAAACCAAAATTGAACTTTTTGGCAACAATGCAAAACGTTATGTTTGGCGTAAAAGCAACACAGCTCATCACCCTGAACACACCATACCCACTGTCAAACATGGTGGTGGCAGCATCATGGTTTGGGCCTGCTTTTCTTCAGCAGGGACAGGGAAGATGGTTAAAATTGATGGGAAGATGGATGGAGCCAAATACAGGACCATTCTGGAAGAAAACCTGCTGGAGTCTGCAAAAGACCTGAGACTGGGACGGAGATTTGTCTTCCAACAAGACAATGATCCAAAACATAAAGCAAAATCTACAATGGAATGGTTCAAAAATAAACATATCCAGGTGTTAGAATGGCCAAGTCAAAGTCCAGACCTGAATCCAATCGAGAATCTGTGGAAAGAACTGAAAACTGCTGTTCACAAATGCTCTCCATCCAACCTCACTGAGCTCGAGCTGTTTTGCAAGGAGGAATGGGAAAAAAATTCAGTATCTCGATGTGCAAAACTGATAGAGACATACCCCAAGCGACTTACAGCTGTAATCGCAACAAAAGGTGGCGCTACAAAGTATTAACTTAAGGGGGCTGAATAATTTTGCATGCCCAATTTTTCAGTTTTTTATTTGTTAAAGAAGTTTGAAATATCCAATAAATGTCGTTCCACTTCATGATTGTGTCCCACTTGTTGTTGATTCTTCACAAAAAATACAGTTTTATATCTTTATGTTTGAAGCCTGAAATGTGGCAAAAGGTCGCAAAGTTCAAGGGGCCCGAATACTTTCGCAAGGCACTGTATGTGATGGAATGCATAGACAATATGGACAATATATGGATAGAATATGTAGTATATCAAATCAAAGATTATTTGTCAAGTGCGCCGAATACAACAGGTGTAGACTTTACAGTGAAATGCTTACTTACAGGCTCTAACGAACAGTGCATAAAAGGTATTAAGTGAACAATAGTTATAGTTGAAGTCAGAGGTTTACGTACAACTTAGCCAAATAAATTAAAACTCACAATTCCTGACATTTAATCCTAGTAAAAATTCCCTGTCAGTTCGGATCACCACTTTATTTAAAGAATGTGAAATATATATTATAAAATATATTATTTATTTAAGCTTTTATTCTTTCATCACATTCCCAATGGGTCAGAAGTTTACATACACTGTAACGGTTCTCGTCTGGTGAAGGAGAAGCGGACCAAAATGCAGCGTGGTATTTTTGAGACATGTTTAACCTCTTACATCTATGGTTGCGCTATTTCATTTTTGGATGAAAAACGTTCCCGTTTTAAACAAGATATTTTGTCACAAAAAGATGCTCGACTATGCATATAATTGCTACTGTTTGAAAGAAAACACTCTGACGTGTCCAGAATTACAAAGATCTTCTCTGTGCGTGCCCTTTAACGTGAGCTTCAGGCAAAACCAAGATGAGATGGCATCCAGGAAATGACAAGGATTTTTGAGGCTCTGTCTTTCATGATCAACCCTTTCTGTCGTTTCCCCAAGGTGTCTGCAGCATTGTGACGTATTTGTAGGCAGATCATTGGAAGATTGACCATAAGAGACCACATTTACCACGTGTCCGCCCGGTGTCCTGCGCCGAAATTGGTGCGCAAAAGTCACCTGCCAGTATTTTTCCAAGGGATACAGAGAGGAAAGCAAGCTTCCACGAACTGCATGTCAATGAAGAGATATGTGAAAAAACACCTTGAGGACTGATTCCAAACAACGTTTGCCATGTTTCGGTCGATATTATGTAGTTAATCCGGAAAAAGTTTTACGTTGTAGGTGACTGCATTTTCGGTTCGTTTCAGTAGCCAGGCGCAATGTAGAAAACGGAACGATTTCTCCTACACACAGACGCTTTCAGGAAACACTGCGCATCTGGTATGTGACTGAGAGTCTCCTCATTGAAAACATCAGAAGCTCTTCAAAGGTAAATGATTTTATTTATTTGGTTATCTGGCTTTTGTGAAAATGTTGCGTGCTACATGCTACACAAAATGCTATGCTAGCTTTGCATACTCTTAGACAAATTAGTCAATTTCTATGGTTCAAAAGCATATTTTGAAAATCTGAGATGACAGTGTTGTTAAGAAAAGGCTAAGCTTGAGAGCAAACGCATTATTTTAATTTTATTTGCGATTTTCAGAAATCGTTAACGTTGCGTTATGCTAATGAGCCTGAGGCTTAGTCACAAACCCGGATCCGGTTTGGGGAGTTTCAAGAAGTTAATGATGATTGAAAACGAACAATACAAAAACAACAAACGGAAAGTGAAAACCTATACAGCCTATCTGGTGACAATAAACACAGAGACAGGAACAATCACCCAAAACACACTCAAAGAATATGGCTGCCTAAATATGGTTCCCAATCAGAGACAACGATAATCACCTGACTCTGATTGAGAACCGCCTCAGGCAGCCATAGACTATGCTAGACACCCCCAAGACAAAACACACCACAAAAAACCCATGTCACACCCTGGCCTAACAAATAAACGCAGACAAACACAATATACTTCGACCAGGGCGTGACAGAACCCCCGCCCCCTAAGGTGCGGACTCCCGGACGCACATCAAAACAATAGGGAGGGTCCGGGTGGGCGTCTGTCCATGGTGGCGGCTCCGGCGCGGGACGTGGACCCCACTCTATCAATGTCTTAGTCCCTCCTCCTCGCGTCCTAGGATAGTCCACCCTTGCCGCCGACCAAGGCCTAGTAGTCCTCACCCAGAACCCCACTGGACTGAGGGGCAGCTCGGGACTGAGGGGCAGCTCGGGACTGAGGCAGCTCGGGACTGAGGGGAAGCTCAGCACTGAGGGGAAGCTCAGCACTGAGGGGAAGCTCAGCACTGAGGGGAAGCTCAGCACTGAGAGGAAGCTCAAGCAGGTAGTTGGATCCGGCAGATCCTGGCTGGCTGGCGGTTCTGGCAGATCCTGGCTGACTGGCGGATCTGGAAGAGTCTGGTTGACTGGCGGATCTGGAAGAGTCTGGTTGACTGGCAGATCTGGAAGAGTCTGGTTGAATGGCAGATCTGGAAGAGTCTGGTTGACTGGCAGATCTGGAAGAGTCTGGCTGACTGGCAGATCTGGAAGAGTCTGGCTGACTGGCGGATCTGGAAGAGTCTGGCTGACTGGCAGATCTGGAAGAGTCTGGCTGACTGGCGGATCCTGGCAGACTGACGGATCTGGCTGCTCCATGCTGACTGGCGGCTCTGGCTGCTCCATGTAGACTGACAGCTCTGGCGGCTTCTTGCAGACTGGCAGCTCTGGCGGCTCCTTGCAGACTGGCAGCTCCTTGCAGACTGGCAGCTCCTTGCAGACTGGCAGCTCCTTGTAGACTGGCAGCTCCTTGCAGACTGGCAGCTCCTTGCAGACTGGCAGCTCCTTGCAGACTGGCAGCTCTGGCTGCTCCATGCAGACTGGCAGCTCTGGCTGCTCCATGCAGACTGACAGCTCTGGCTGCTCCCTACAGACTGACATCTCTGGCTGCTCCATGCAGACTGACAGCTCTGGTTGCTCCATGCAGACTGACATCTCTGGATGCTCCATGCAGACTGTCAGCTCTGGTTGCTCCATGCAGACTGGCAGCTCTGGCTGCTCCATGCAGACTGGCAGCTCTGGCTGCTCCATGCAGACTGACAGCTCTGGCTGCTCCATGCAGACTGGCATCTCTGGCAGCTCCTTGCAGACTGGCAGCTCCTTGCAGACTGGCAGCTCCTTGCAGACTGGCAGCTCTGGCTGTGCTGAACAGGCAGGAGACTCCAGCAGCGCTGTAGAGGAGGAAGGCTCTGGCAGCGCTGAACAGGCGGGAGACTCCAGCAGCGCTGTAGAGGAGGAAGGCTCTGGTTGCGCTGAACAGGCGGGAGATTCCGACAGCGCAGGAGAGGAGAAATTCTCCGGCTGTGCTGAACAGGCGGGAGACTCCGGCAGCGCAGGAGAGGAGAAAGGCTCCGGCAGCGCTGGAGAGGCGAGGCGCACTGTAGGCCTGATGCGTGGTGCTGGCACTGTTGGTACTGGGCCGAGGACACGCACAGGAAGCCTCTTGCGGGGAGCTGCCAACGGAGGACTGGTGTGTGGAGGTGGCACAGGATGGGCTAGACCGTGAAGGCGTACTGGAGATCTTGAGAGCAGTGCTGGCACAGGACGTGCAAGGCTAGGGAGGTGCACAGGAGGCCTGGTGCGTGAGGCTGGCACCATCTTCACCAGCCAACTAACATGCACCTCACGACGAGTATGGAGCGCTGACCCAGGTGCCATCAAATCCCTGACATGCTCCGTCGGGCAAATTCCATGCTTAAAACACCAACACAGCAACTCCCTCATTACTCTCTCCTCCAATTTCCCCATTAACTCCTTCACAGTCTCTGCTTCGCTCACCTCCAACACCGGCTCTGGTTCTGGTCTCCTCCTTGGCTCCTCACGATAAACAGGGAGAGTTGGTTCAGGTCTGACTCCTGACTCTGCCACACTCTCCCTGAGCCCTCCCCCAAGAAATTTTTGGGGCTGACTCTCGGGCTTCCTTCCGCGCCGCCGTGCTTGCTTCGCCAACCTCATTCTCGCGTAACCTTCTGCACACTGCTCCATCGAATCCCAGGCGGGCTCCGGCACTCTCCCTGGGTCGACCGCCCACCTGTCTATCTCCTCCCAAGTTGTGTAGTCCAGATATTGTTGCTCCTGCTCCTGCTGCCGCTGTTGCTTCTCCTCATACCAGCGCCTCTCAGCTCTCTCCGCCTCCAGTTCTTTGGGGCGGCGATATTCTCCAGGCTGATCCCAGGGTCCTTCTCCGAACAATTCGTCCATTCCTCTCTTTGTTGCTCCTGCCTGTTACCACGCCGCTTGGTCCCATTGTGGTGGGTGATACTGTAACAGTTCTCGTCTGGTGAAGGAGAAGCGGACCAAAATGCAGCGTGGTATTTTTGAGACATGTTTAATGATGATTGAAAATTAACAAAAAAAACAACAAACGGAACGTGAAAACCTATACAGCCTATCTGGTCACAATAAACACAGAGACAGGAACAATCACCCACGACACACTCAAAGAATATGGCTGCCTAAATATGGTTCCCAATCAGAGACAACGATAATCACCTGACTCTGATTGAGAACCGCCTCAGGCAGCCATAGACTATGCTAGACACCCCCAAGACAAAACACACCACAAAAAAACCCATGTCACACCCTGGCCTAACAAATAAATGCAGACAAACACAACATACTTCGACCAGTTCGTGACATACACTCAATTAGTATTTGGTAGCATTGCCTTTAAATTGTTTTACTTTGGGTGTCCTTAAGCCATTTTGCCACAACTTTGGAACTATGCATTGTCCATTTGGAAGACCCATTTGTGACCAAGCTTTAACTTGACTGATGTCTTGAGATGTTGCTTCAATATATCCACAAAATTTTCCAGCCTCATGATGCCATCTATTTTGTGAAGTGCACCAGTCCCTCCTGCAGCAAAGCACCCCAAGAGCATGATATTGCCACCCCCGTGCTTCACGGTTGGGATAGTGTTCTTCGGCTTGCAAGCCTCCCCCTGTTTCCTCCAAACACAAGGATGGTCATAATGGCCAAACAGTTCTATTTTTGTTTCAACAGACCAGAGGACATTTCTCCAAAAAGTACGAAAAAGTATGTGCAGTTGCAAACCGTAGTCAGGCTTTGTTTATGGCGGTTTTGGAGCAGTGGCTTCTTCCTTGCTGAGCGGCCTTTCAGGTTATGTCGATATAGGACTTGTTTAGTTGTGGATATACACTGCTCAAAAGAATAAAGGGAAAACTACAATAACACATCCTAGATTCTGAATGAATGAAATATTCTCATTAAATACTTTTTTCTTTACATAGTTGAACAAAATCACACAAAAATTATCAATGGAAATCAAATTTATCAACCCATGGAGGTCTGGATTTGGAATCACACTCAAAATTAAAGTGGAAAACCACACTACAGGCTGATCCAACTTTGATGTAATGTCCTTAAAACAAATCAAAATGAGTCTCAGTAGTGTGTGTGGCCTCCACGTGCCTGTATGACCTCCCTACAATGCCTGGGCATGCTCCTGATGAGGTGGCGGATGGTCTCCTGAGGGATCTCCTCCCAGACCTGGACTAAACCATCCGCCAACTCCTGGACAGTCTGTGGTGCAGGGTGGCGTTGGTGGATGGAGCGAGACATGATGTCCCAGATGTGCTCAATTGGATTTATGTCTGGGGAACGGGCGGGCCAATCCATAGCATCAATGCCTTCCTCTTGCAGGAACTGGTGACACACTCCAGCCACATGAGGTCAAGCATTATCTTGCATTAGGAGGAACCCAGGGCCAACCGCACCAGCATATGGTCTCACAAGGGGTCTGAGGATCTCATCTCGGTACCTAATGTCAGTCAGGCTATCTCTGGCGAGCACATGGAGGGCTGTGCGGCCCCCAAAGAAATGCCACCCCACACCATGACTGACCCACCGCCAAACCGGTCATGATGGAGGATGTTGCAGGCAGCATAACGTTCTCCACGGCGTCTCCAGACTCTGTCACGTCTGTCACATGTTCTCAGTGTGAACCTGCTTTAATCTGTGAAGAGCACAGGGTGCCAGTGGCGAATTTGCCAATCTTGGTGTTCTCTGGCAAATGCCAAACGTCCTGCACGGTGTTGAGCTGTAAGCACAACCCCCACCTGTGGACGTCGGGCCCTCATATCACACTCATGGAGTCTGTTTCTGACCGTTTGAGCAGACACATGCACATTTGTGGCCTGCTGGAGGTCATTTTGCAGGGCTCTGGCAGTGATCCTCCTGCTCCTCTTTGCACAAAGGAGGAGGTAGGGGTCCTGCTGCTGGGTTGTTGCCCTCCTACGGCCTCCTCCACGTCTCCTGATGTACTGGCCTGTCTCCTGGTAGTGCCTCCATGCTCTGGACACTACGCTGACAGACACAGGAAACCTTCTTGCCACAGCTCGCATTGATGTGCCATCCTGGATGAGCTGCACTACCTGAGCCACTTGTGTGGGTTGTAGACTCCGTCTCATGCTACCACTAGAATGAAAGCACCGCCTGCATTCAAAAGTGACCAAAACATCAGCCAGGAAGCATAGGAACTGAGAAGTGGTCTATGGTCACCACTTGTAGAACCACTCCTTTATTGGGGGTGTCTTGCTAATTGCCTATAATGTCCACCTCTTGTCTATTCCATTTGCACAACAGCATGTGAAATGTATTGTCATTCAGTGTTGCTTCCTAAGTGGACAGTTTGATTTCACAGAAGTGTGATTGACTTGGAGTTACATTGTGTTGTTTAAGTGCTCCCTTTATTTTTTTGAGCAGTGTCGATACTTTTGGACCGGTTTCCTTGAGCATCTTCACAAGGTCTTTTGCTCTTCTTCTGGGATTGATTTGCACTTTTCGCACCAAAGTACGTTTATCTCTAGGAGACAGAACGCGTCTCCTTCCTTAGCGGTATGACGGCTGAGTGGTCCCATGGTGTTTATACTTGCGTACTATTGTTTGTACAGATGAACGTGGTACCTTCAGGCATTTGGAAATTGCTCCCAAGAATGAACCAGACTTGTGGAGGTCTACAATTTTTTCTCTGATGTCTTGGATGATTTCTTTTGATTTTCCCATGATGTCAAGCAAAGACACACTGAGGTTGAAGGTAGTCATTGAAAAACATCCACAGGTACACCTCTAATTCAGAAGCTTCTAAAGCCATGACATCATTTTCTGGAATGTTCCAAGCTGTTTGAAGGCACAGTCAACTTAGAGTATGTAAAGCTCTGACCCACTGGAATTGTGATACAGTGAATTATAAGTGAAATAATCTGTCTGTAAACAATTGTTGGAAAAATGACTTTTGTCATGCACAAAGTAGATTTTGCCAAAACTACAGTGTGTTAACAAGAAATTTGTGGAGTGGTTGAATAACGAGTTTTAATGACTCCAACCTAAGTGTATGTAAACTTCCGACTTCCGGTATTCCAGTGTGTTATTTGCTGACCTAGAAAAGTTTATTACAATGTAGAAAATAGTTTTAAAAAATTTGAATGAGTAGGTGTGTCCAAACTTTTGACTTGTACTGTACGTATGAAGTTGGTAAAACAGTATGTAAACATTATTTAAAGTGACCAGTGTTCCATTATTAAAGTGACCAGTGTCCCATGCCTTTGTAGATAGGGCAGCAGCCTCTAAGGTGCATGGTACAGTAACCTGGTGGCAGATGCCTAGTGACAGTGACTAAAGTTCAGGGCAGGGTACAGGGCGGGGGCCGGCTCGTGGTGACTATTTAACAGTCTGATTGCCTTGAGATAGAAGCTGTTTTTCAGTCTCTCGGTCCCAACTTATATCAGCTACACCGTACCCCACACCCTAGACCCACTGCAATTTGCATACTGCCCCAATAGATCCACGGATGACACAATCGCCATCGTACTGAACACTGCCCTATCCCATCTGGAAAAGAGAAATACTTACGTAAGAATGATGTTCATTGACTACAGCTCATTCCCAATGACTTCCAGCGCCGACAGAGATGGCCGCCTCGCTTCGCGTTCCTAGGAAACTATGCAGTTTTTTGTTTTTTTACGTGTTATTTCTTACATTAGTACCCCAGGTCATCTTAGGTTTCATTACATACAGTCGAGATGAACTACTGAATATAAGATCAGCGTCAACTCACCATCAGTACGACCAAGAATATGACTTTCGCGAAGCGGATCCTGTGTTCTGCCATTCACCCAGGACAACGGAATGGATCCCAGCCGGCGACCCAAAAAAACGACTCCGTAAAATAGGGAAACGAGGAAGTCTTCTGGTCAGACTCCGGAGACGGGCACATGGTGCACCACTCCCTAGCATTCTTCTTGCCAATGCCCAGTCTCTTGACAACAAGGTTGATGAAATCCGAGCAAGGGTAGCATTCCAGAGGGACATCAGAGACTGTAACGTTCTTTGCTTCACGGAAACATGGCTCACTGGAGAGACGCTATCGGAGTCGGTGCAGCCAGCGGGTTTCTCCACGCATCGCGCCGACAGAAACAAACATCTTTCTGGTAAGAAGAGGGGCGGGGGCATATGCCTTATGGCTAACGAGACGTGGTGTGATCACAGAAACATACAGGAACTCAAATCCTTCTGTTCACCTGATTTAGAATTCCTCACAATCAAATGTCGACCGCATTATCTACCAAGAGAATTCTCTTCGATTATAATCACAGCTGTATATATTCCCCCCCAAGCAGACACATCGATGGCTCTGAACGAACTTTATTTGACTCTTTGCAAACTGGAATCCATACATCCTGAGGCTGCATTCATTGTAGCTGGGGATTTTAACAAGGCTAATCTGAAAACAAGACTCCCTAAATTGTATCAGCATATCGATTGCACAACCAGGGCTGGCAAAACCTTGGATCATTGTTATTCTAACTTCCACAATGCATATAAGGCCCTGCCCCGCCCTCCTTTCGGAAAAGCTGACCACGACTCCATTTTGCTGATCCCTGCCTACAGACAGAAACTAAAACAAGAAGCTCCCACGCTGAGGTCTGTCCAACGCTGGTCCGACCAAGCTGATTCCACACTCCAAGATTGCTTCCATCACGTGGACTGGGATATGTTTTGTATTGCGTCAGACAACATACGCTGATTCGGTGTGCGAGTTCCCAGGCAGACTAAATAACTTTTTTGCTCGCTTTGAGGACAATACAGTGCCACTGACACGGCCTGCAACGAAAACATGTGGACTCTCCTTCACTGCAGCCGAGGTGAGTAAAACATTTAAACGTGTTAACCCTCGCAAGGCTGCAGGCCCAGACGGCATCCCCAGCAGCGCCCTCAGAGCATGCGCAGACCAGCTGGCTGGCGTGGTTACGGACATATTCAATCAATCCCTATACCAGTCTGCTGTTCCCACATGCTTCAAGAGGGCCACCATTGTTCCTGTTCCCAAGAAAGCGAAGGTAACTGAGCTAAACGACTACCGCCCCGTAGCACTCACTTCCGTCATCATGAAGTGCTTTGAGAGACTAGTCAAGGTCCATATCATCTCCACCCTACCTGACACCCTAGACCCACTCCAATTTGCTTATCGCCCAAATAGGTCCACAGACGATGCAATCTCAACCACACTGCACACTGCCCTAATCCATCTGGACAAGAGGGGAGAATGCTGTTCATCGACTACAGCTCGGCATTTAACACCATAGTACCCTCCAAGCTCGTCATCAAGCTCGAGACCCTGTGTCTCGACCCCGCCCTGTGCAACTGGGTACTGGACTTCCTGACGGGCCGCCCCCCAGGTGGTGAGGGTAGGCAACAACATCTCCACACCACTGATCCTAAACTCTGGGGCCCCACAAGGGTGCGTTCTGAGCCCTCTCCTGTACTCCCTGTTCACCCACGACTGCGTGGCCACGCACGCCTCCAACTCAATCATCAAATTTGCGGACGACACAAAAGTGGTAGGCTTGATTACCAACAACGACGAGACGGCCTACAGGGAGGAGGTGAGGGCCCTCGGAGTGTGGTGCCAGGAAAATAAGCTCACACTCAACATCAACAAAACTAAGGAGATGATTGGGGAATTCAGGAAACAGCAAAGGGAACACCCCCCTATCCATATCGATGGAACAGTAGTGGAGAGGGAAGTAGTTTTAAGTTCCTCGGCATACACATCACAGACAAACTGAATTGGTCCACCCACACAGACAGCATCGTGAAGAAGGCGCAGCAGCGCCTCAGGAGGCTGAAGAAATTCGGCTTGTCACCAAAAGCACTCACAAACTTCTACAAATGCACAATCGAGAGCATCCTGGTGGGCTGTATCACCGCCTGGTACGACAACTGCTCCGCCCACAACCGTAAGGCTCTCCATAGGGGAGTGAGGTCTGCACAACGCATCACCAGGGGAAACTACCTGCCTTCCAGGACACCTACACCACCCGATGTTACCGGAAGGCCATAAAGATCATCAAGGACAACAACCACCCGGAATTATTAGTTAGATTACTTGTTGGTTATTACTGCATTGTCGGAACTAGAAGCACAAGCATTTCGCTACACTCGCATAACCATCTGCTAACCATGTGTATGTGACAAATAAAATTTGATTTGATTTGATTTGGGATTTCTTCATCACCATAATGTCCCTCCAAATTCATCATTAAGCTCAGTCACTCATCTTATTTTTACGGTGAAATGCAACTGTACTGTTGAGCCTTGCAGACTAAATGTTTTTAAAGCGTACACTGTAAAAGTTTGCCTCAACACCAAGGCAACTCATGCTTTAATACATTATACATGACAGTATTATACACCATTTTAATATTGAGTTACACCCCGGTTTGCCCTCAGAACAGCCTCAATTAGTCGGGGCTTGGTTTCAAGGTTTCGCAGGGATGCTGGGATGCTGGCCCATGTTGACTCCAATGCTTCCCACAGTTGTGTCAAGTTGGCTGGATGTCCTTTGGATGGTGGACAATTCTTGACACACACGGGAAACTGTTGAACGCGGAAAACCCAGCGGCGGTGCAGATCTTGACACACTCAAAAAGGTGCACCTAACACCTACCATCATATACTGTTCAAAAGCACTGAAATATTTTGTCTTGCCCATTCACAAACTGAATGGCACACACACACAATCCACGTCTCAATAAAAATCCTTCTTTAACCTGTCTCCTCCCTTTCATCTACACTGATTGAAGTGGATATTACAGATGACAATAAGGGATCATAATTTTCACTTGGATTCTCCTGGTCAGTCCATGTATTTAATGGAAAGAGCAGGTGTTCCTAATGTGTTATACACTCAGTGTACAATGCATTCAGAAAGTATTCCCACCCCTTTACTTTTTCCACATTTTGTTACGTTACAGCCTTATTCTAAATGTATTATTGTTTTTTTCCCCCTCATCAATCTACACCCGATGACCCCATGATGACAAACCATAAAAGAGAAAAGCATAAAAGAAAAAAGCATAAAAGCATAAAATAAATTATTGCAAATGTTTATAAAAAAATGGAAATGTCATATTTACATAAGTATTCAGACCCTTTACTCAGTACTTTGTTGAAGCACCTTTGGCAGCAATTACATCCTCGAGTCTTCTTGGGTATGACGCTACAGGCTTGGCACACTTGTATTTGGGGTGTTTCTCCCATTCTTCTCTGCAGATCCTCTCAAGCTCTGTCAGGTTGGATGGGGAGCGTCGCTGCACAGCTATTTGCAGGTCTCTCCAGAGATGTTCGATCGGGTTCAAGTCCAGGCTCTGGCTGATCCACTAAAGGACATTCAGAGACTTGTCCCGAAGACACTCCTACATTGTTTTGGCTGTGTACTTAGGGTTGTTGTCCTGTTGGAAGGTAAACATTTGTCCCAGTCCTGAGCGCTCTGGAGCATGTTTTCATCAAGGATCTCTCTGTACTTTGCTCTGTTAATCTTTCCCTCAATCCTGTGTAGTCACCCAGTCACTGCCGCAAAAAAACAACACAGTATGATGCTGCCACCACCATGCTTCACCGTAGGGATGGTGCCAGGTTTCCTCCAGACATGGCGCTTGGAATTCAGGCCAAATATTTCAATTTTGGTTTCATCAGACCAGAGAATTCTGTTTATCTTGGTCTGAGAGCCCTTTAGGTGCCTTTTGGCAAATTCCAAGCGGGCTGTCATGTGCCTTTTACTGAGGAGTCACTTCTGTCTGGCTACTCCACCATAAAGGTCTGATTGGTGGCGTGTTGCAAAAATGGTTGTCTTTCTGGAAGGTTGTTCTATCTCCACAGAGGAACTCTAGAGCTCTGTCAGAGCGACCACCGGGTCCTTTCTCCTGATGACCCAACGGAGCGGGCAGGCGGGGGAGCAGAGGCGGGGGAGGTCCTGGTTCGACGAGGTCGTGGACTGACCCTGCGTCGAGGCTGATGTCCAGTGGGTCTGTTTGGGGGCCGACCCTGAGGTTGGGGAGCGGGGCGATCCGGGCGGTTATGGTGAAATGCCTGAATCATTTTTGGGTCGAGGATGTCTTGGTCGGGGACCCAGGACCGGTCTTCAGGCCCATAACCTTCCCAGTCCACTAGGTAGTGGATGCGATCCTCTCAGGCGTTTGGAATCAAGGATGGCCCATATGGTGTAGGCAGGTTCCCTTCTGACGTCGAACGGTGGGTAGAGACTGGAGGATGAAGAGGACTGTAGGTGACTGGTTTTAACAGAAACACATGGAAAGACGAGGAGATATTATACTGACGCGGTAACTGGAGGTGGTACGTGACAGGGTTGAAGCGATGGGTTATCTTGAAGGGACCAATGAAGCGAGGACAGAACTTTTTGCAGGGGAGGCGAAGCCAGATGTCTCTGGTAGAGAGCCACACAAGCTGTCCGGCGTGAAAGAGTGGCGTAGGTAGACAATGTCTCTCGGCAAAGCGTTTCTGGGTATCAGAGTCTTCCTGCAGACACTCTGGAACAGAGTAAGGTGGAGGGATGAGTGCATGAGTGTGTTCTGAGTGTATTTGGCCCAGGCCATATATCAACTTCAGTTGTGTGGCGAGGCAGAACATTGTTGGTTCAGGCGTTCCGTCTGCCCGTTGGTCTGGGGATGGTACCCGGAGGAGCGGCTGAGGGCGACCCCCAGTCAGTCCCAGAAGGCTTGCCCCCCCAGGACACAAACTGGGGCCCACAATCAGAGACAAAGTCCTCCAGAATCCCATACAGACGTAACACCTTCTGGAACATACACTCCACAAATTCCATGGCGATAGGTAGATAAGGAATTGGAACCAGACGACACATTTTTCAAAAACAGTCTACTATGACAAGGATGGTGGTGTTACCAGATGATTCCGGAAGGTCTGTGATGACGTCAACAGCTATGTGGGACCAGTGTCTGTGAGGGATTGGCAAAGGTTGAATTTTCTCGGAAGGGAGGTGACGAGGGCTTTTGGTTTGGGCACAGACTGGATAGGAGAGTACACCATCCCTTACGTCGGATGCTAGTGGGGACCACAAGAACTTCCGGGCTAGAAGTTTGGTGATTGTGTAGTGCCCGAATGTCCTGACCCCAAGGATGTGTAGGGTCTAACAGCTGCTGGTATGTAACTCCTCCCAGC
This sequence comes from Oncorhynchus masou masou, assembly GCF_036934945.1. Taxonomy (NCBI): domain Eukaryota; kingdom Metazoa; phylum Chordata; class Actinopteri; order Salmoniformes; family Salmonidae; genus Oncorhynchus; species Oncorhynchus masou. Next base: position 38,889,073 of record NC_088214.1, on the reverse strand, counting down.
TGGTGTCTCAGGTGGAGCTGGGTCTGAGGTTAGCGCTTCTTGTATGGCAGAGTGAACCTCCCACTGTACCGGTGCCATAATGCAAGAGGAAGGATAAATGGGTGTAGGGTCTGAAGTTACTGGTCGGATGGTCAAACTGGCGGGAGAGAGCATCAGCTTTTACGTTTTTCTTTCCAGGGATGTAAGTAACATGAAAATGGAAGCGTGTGAAGAAGAGAGCCCAGCTGGCTTGTCTTGAGCTTAACCTCTTAGCCCCTCTGATATATTCCAGATTACAATGATCTGTTAGGACGAGAAAGGGATGTTGTGCGCCCTCCAACCAGTGGCGCCACTCCTCGAGGGCCAGCTTGATGGCAAGGATTTCTCTGTTCCCCACATCGTAATTCCTCTCAGCGGGGGATAACTTCCTGGAGAAGAAGGCACAGGGATGTGATTTGCAAGGTGTTCTCACCCACTGAGAGAGTATGGCTCCTACTCTTGAGGCATCCACCTCCAGCGTGAAAATAAGGGTCAGATCGGGTTGGCGAAGGACAGGATCTGAGGTAAAGAGGCGTTTTAAGTTGTTGAACGCAGTCAAGGTGGTATCAGTCAATAGAAAGGTCCAGGTCTTTTGGCTGGTAAGGGCAGTGAGGGGAACGGACATAGAAATGAAGTTCCAAATGAACTGGCGATAGAAGTTGGAGACCCAATGAAACGGAGTTCCTTAACAGTGGTGGGCTTGGGCCAGTTCTGATGGCGGTGACTTTGTTCTCATCCATGCTGATCCCGTCAGGTGTCAGTACGAAGCCGAGGAAATTTACAGAGGTTACATGGAAGGCGCTCTTTTCAGTCTTCACGTTAAGGTTATGGTAAAGGAGCCGTTGAAGAATCTTTTGCACATGCTGTATTTGTTCCTTCAGGGAGTAGAGTAAATCAGGATGTCATCGATGTAGATGATGAGAAAGCGGTTTATCATATCCTGGAAAACCATAAAGGATTGGAAGACGGCGGGGGCGTTCATAACTCCGTAGGGCATGACCAGGTATTCGTAGTACCCTCGAGCGGTGATAAGGTCCGGGTGGGTGTCTGTCCATGGTGGCAGTTCCGGCTCGGGATGTGGACCCCACTCCATTAATGTCATAGTTCCTCCCCTTCGCGTCCTGGGATAATCCACACTCGCCGCCGACCATGGCCTAGTAGTCCTCACCCAGAACCCCACTGGACTAAGGGACAGCTCGGGACAGAAGGGCAGCTCGGGACAGGGCGGCAGCTCGGGACAGAGGGGCAGCTCGGGACAGAGGGGCAGCTTGGGACAGAGGGGCAGCTCGGGACAGAGGGGCAGCTTGGGACAGAGGAAGCCCAGCACTGAGAGGAAGCCCAGCACTGAGAGGAAGCCCAGCACTGAGAGGAAGCACAGCCAGGCAGTTGAATCCGGCAGATCCTGGCTGGCTGGCAGTTCTGGCAGATCCTGGCTGACTGGCGGATCTGGAAGAGTCTGGTTGACTCGCGGATTTTTGAAGAGTCTGGTTGACTAGCGGATCTGGAAGAGTCTGGTTGACTAGCGGATCTGGAAGAGTCTGGTTGACTAGCAGATCTGGAAGAGTCTGGTTGACTGGCAGATCTAGAAGAGTCTGGTTGACTGGCAGATCTGGAAGAGTCTGGTTGACTGGCAGATCTGGAAGAGTCTGGCTGACTGGCAGATCTGGAAGAGTCTGGCTGACTGGCAGATCTGGAAGAGTCTGGCTGACTGGCGGATCCTGGCAGACTGACGGCTCTGGCTGCTTCATGCTGACTGACGGCTCTGGCTGCTCCATGCTGACTGGCGGCTCTGGCTGCTCCATGCAGATTGACAGCTCTGGCGGCTTCTTGCAGACTGACAGCTCTGGCTGCTCTATGCAGACTAACAGCTCTGGTAGCTCCTTGCAGACTGGCAACTCCTTGCAGACTGGGAGCTCCTTGAAGACTGGCAGCTCCTTGCAGACTGGCAGCTCCTTGCACACTGGCAGCTCCTTGCAGACTGGCAGCTCCTTGCAGACTGGCAACTCCATGCAGACTGGCAGCTCCATGCAGACTGGCAGCTCTGGCTGCTCCAAGCAGACTGACAGCTCTGGCTGCTCCATGCAGACTGGCAGCTCTAGCTGCTCCATGCAGACTGACAGCTCTGACTGCTCCATGCAGACTGGCAGCTCCTTGCAGACTGGCAGCTCCTTGCAGACTGGCAGCTCCATGCAGACTGGCAGCTCCATGCAGATTGGCAGCTCTGGCTGCTCCAAGCAGACTGACAGCTCTGGCTGCTCCATGCAGACTGACAGCTTTGGCTGCTCCATGCAGACTGGCAGCTCTAGCTGCTCCATGCAGACTGGCAGCTCAGGCTGCTCCGAACAGGCAGGAGGCTCCGGCAGCGCTGTAGAGGAGGAAGGCTCTAGAAGTGCCGAACAGGCGGGAGACTCCGGTAGCGCAGGAGAGGCTAAAGGCTCTGATAGCGCTGAACAGACAGGAGACTCCAGCAGCGCTGTAGAGGAGGAAGGCTCTAGAAGCGCTGAACAGGCGGGAGACTCCGACAGCGCTGGAGAGAAGAAAGGCTCCGACAGCACAGGAGAGGCGAGGCGCACTGTAGGCCTGATGCGTGGTGCTGGCACTGGTGGTATTGGGCCGAAGACACGCACAGGAAGCCTGGTGCGGGGAGCTGTTACCGGATGGCTGGGGTGTGGAGGTGGTACTGGATAGACCGGACCGTGCAGGCGTACTGGAGCTCTTGAGCACCGAGCCTCCCCTACCTTACCCGGTTGAATACTCTCGGTCGCCCTGCCAGTGCGGCGAGGTGGAATAGCCCGCACTGGGCTATGTAGGCGAACCGGAGACACCGAGCGCAAGGCTGGTGCCATGTAAGCGGGCCCAAGGAGACGCACTGGGGACCGGATGCTTAGAGCCGGCTTCATGGCATTTGGCTCGACGCTCAATCTAGCCCGGCCGATACGCGGAGCTGAAATATACCGCACTTGGCTATGCACCCACACTGGGGACACCGTGCGCACCACTGCAGAACACGGTGCCTGCCCGGTCTCTCTAGCCCCCCGGTAAGCACAGGGAGTTTGCGCAGGTCTCCTACCTGGCGTAGCCATACTCCCTGTAAGCCTCCCCCAATAAATGTTTGGGGCTGATTCCCGGGCTTCCATCCACGTCGCCTTGCTGCCTCCTCATACCAGCGCCTCTCCACTTTAGCCACCTCTAGTTCCTCCTTGGGGCGGCGATATTCACCAGGCTGAGCCCAGGGTCCTTTTCCGTCCAGTTCTACCTCCAATGTCCAATTCTCCAAGTGGTGCAGCCTCTCCCACTGAAGCTGCTTCTGTTGCCTCTTCTGTGGCTCCTGCCTGTTAACACGCTGCTTGGTCCGTGTGTGGTGGGTGATTCTGTAACGGCGTTCTTCGTTTGTTGAATGAGAGTCGGACCGAAATGCAGCGTGGTGGTTACTCATGTCTTTAATGAAGAAAAACGGAACGATACATGAAATAACTAATAAATACAACAACAAAAAACAAACGGAACATGAAACCTATTACAGCCTATCTGGTGAACACGACACAGAGACAGGAACAATCACCCACGAAATACACAGTGAAACCCAGGCTACCTAAATACGGTTCCCTATCAGAGACAACAAGAATCACCTGACTCTGATTGAGAACCGCCTCAGGCAGCCAAACCTAAACTAAACACACCCCTAATCAACCACAATCCCAAATGTCTACAAAAACCCCAATACGACAACACAATATACCCATGTCACACCCTGGCCTGAACAAATATATAGCGAAAACACAAAATACAATGGCCAAGGGGTGACACAAATGTCAGGACCCGGTTACGAACCTGGGTCTCCGGAGTGAGAAACAGTCACTTAACCAACTGAGCCACGAATAGTCAGCAGAACCCAGAAGATGAGGCAGACACAGCAGTACTTAAGACGGTGTATTTAATAAAGTAAAAAGGAGAAGTCCTTCAATACAAAAAATGGCAAATCCAAAAGGTGATAGGAATAGCACAAAAAAGCCTCAAGAGATACTCAAAAACAAAAACAGAATTCCACAAGAGCATCCACCGGAATCGACAAGAATACACAGAACACTAGGGCTGGGTGCTAACATACAAACACAGAGCACAGAACTGAGGGAAACTAAGGGTTTAAATACAATCAGGGTAAACGAGGCACAGGTGCAAATAATAATGGGGAACAAGGGAAAAAACATAAGGTCAAAAAGCACAATGGGGGCATCTAGTGACCAAAACCCGGAACAACCCTGGCCAAATCCTCACAGAATCCCCCCCCTAGGAACGGCTCCTGACGTTCCTACCAGCTCTCTCAGGGTGGAGGGCCCTGAACTGACGAATGAGGTCAGGGTCCAGGATTGTCTTTGGCAGGAACCCAGGAGCGCTCCTCGGGACCGTAGCCTTCCCAGTCCACCAGATACTGCCAGGACCGCTGCACCCGGCGGGAATCCAGTATCCGATGGACGGTATAAGCCGGCTGGCCTCCAATGACACGAGGCGGAGGGGGAGGTCTGTCTGCCGGGACAAGGGGAGAAAAAAACAACAGGTTTTAACAATGAAATGTGAAATGTGGGATTAATCTTAAGGGATCTGGGTAAGTGTAGGCGATAAGAAACTGGGTTAACTCTCCTGGCAACCTTGAAGGGACCGATGTATTTTTGGGACAGCTTGCGAGACTCCACCCGTAGAGGTAAGTCTCTTGTGGAGAGCCAGACTCTCTGGCCGGGGCGCAGGGTAGGCCCGGGACGGCGACGTCTGTTGGCTTGTTGTTGGTACCTCTGTGAGGAACGCATAAGATTAAGACGGGTCTTCCTCCACATAAGCCGACAGCGTCTGACGAACTTCAAGGCTGAAGGCACTCTGACTTCTGCCTCCTGGTCCGGGAACAATGGAGGAGCATAGCCAAACTGACACTCGTGCGGGGACATACCAGTGGAGGAGGAGCGCAAGGTGTTGTGCGCGTATTCGGCCCAAACAATAAAGGATGACCATGTGGACGGGTTGTCACGAGTCATACATCGGAGGGTGGTTTCCAGCTCTTGATTCATCCTCTCTGTTTGGCCGTTGGACTCCGGATGGTACCCTGAAGATAGATTGGCAGAAGCCCCCATGAGTTGGCAGAAGGCCTTCCAAAACCTTGAGGCGAACTGGGGACCTCTGTCAGAAACCATATCTTGAGGAATGCCGAAGACTCGGAACACATGATTAATTACCAACTCAGCCGTTTCCTTGGCAGAAGGTAACTTAGTCAGAGGGACGAACCTGGCCGCCTTTGAAAACCTGTCGATTATGACTAGGATAGTAGTATTGCCATGAAATGGAGGAAGTCCAGTAATAAAGTCCAATGAGATATGGGACCAGGGTCTGTGGGGAACAGGTAAAGGGTGAAGGAGTCCTTGAGGGCGGAGGTGAGAAGATTTGCCCTGGCAGCACACGGGACAGGCATTGACGAAAGTGGCAACGTCTTCTCTTATGGTAGGCCACCAGAACTTACGCTGGATGAACTCCAAGGTGCGACCTACGCCCGGATGACAGGTGAGGCGAGAGGAGTGCCCCCACAGAAGGACCTGAGTCCTCACTGCCTTGGGGACAAACAACCGATTGGCAGGACCTCCTTTCGGGTCCGGTTCGCTAGCTTGAGCACGTCTCACGGTATCCTCAACTTGCCACGAGATCGGAGCCACAATCTTAGCAGCAGGAAGGACAGGCATGTCCGTGTCATCTCGAATGGCAGGAGTGTAGACTCGGGACATGGCATCCGGTTTGAGATTCTTCGACCCGGGCCGATAGGTGAGGATAAACTGGAATTGATTGAAGAAAAGAGACCATCTAGCTTGTCTAGAGTTCAACCGCTTCGCCTGCTGGATATACTCCAGATTTTTGTGGTCCGTAAGCACTTGAAACGGGTGAGAAGCCCCCTCGAGCCAGTGTCTCCATTCCTTCAATGCCATCTTAACCGCTAGTTGTTCACGATCCCCCACATCGTAGTTCCTCTCAGTCGGGGTAAGCCGGTGTGAGAAGAAAGCGCACGGATGAAGCTTCTTGTCTTCACCCCTCTGAGACAGGACAGCTCCAACACCAACCTCTGATGCGTCTACCTCCACCACAAATGGTTCATCCGTAGTCGGTAGTATCAGGATGGGAGCAGAGAGAACGCGCTGCTTGAGTCCTTGGAAGGCCGTCTCAGCTTCTCTTCCCCACAAAAACCTTGCATTGCCACCCTTGGTTAAAGCTGAGAGAGGGGCTGCCACCAAGCTGAAGTTCTTGATGAACTTGCGGTAAAAGTTTGTGAAGCCCAGGAAACGCTGAACTTCCTTAGCGGATTTGGGGGTGGGCCAATCCGCTACCGCCCCTACCTTCCTGGGGTCCATTTGGACTCGACCGGGTTCCACTACAAATCCCAGGAATTGTACTCGGGATGAATGGAATTCACATTTTTCCGGCTTAACGTACAGATGGCTGTCCAGGAGGCGTTTGAGTACTTGTCTGACATGCTTAGTGTGTTCTTGAAGGGAGCTCGAAAAGATGAGGATGTCATCCAAGTAAACGAACACAAATATGTTAAGCATATCCCTAAGCACATCGTTTATGAGCGCTTGGAACACCGCTGGGGCGTTGGTCAGGCCGAAGGGCATCACCAAGTATTCATAGTGACCAGTAGGCGTGTTGAAAGCGGTCTTCCACTCGTCACCAGGTCTGATCCGCACAAGATGGTATGCGTTCCGCAGGTCAAGCTTAGTGAAAACAACTGCTTCCTGGAGCAGCTCGAAGGCTGTGGCCATAAGGGGTAGCGGGTAACGGTTACGGACGGTTATGGCATTGAGTCCCCGGTAGTCGATGCAAGGACGGAATCCACCGTCTTTCTTGGCCACAAAGAAAAACCCTGCTCCCGCCGGGGAGGTGGATGGACGCATGAGGCCTGCTTCCAGAGCGTCCTTGATGTAGGTATCCATAGCAGCTCGTTCGGGTGGAGATAGGGAAAAGATCCGACCCCTGGGGGGCAAGTGCCCGGAAACAGGTCGATGGGGCAATCGTAAGGTCTATGGGGTGGTAGCATGGTGGCCCTCTGTTTGCTAAACACCAGTTTGAGGTCATGGTAACACTCGGGAACTCGGGTCAGGTCGATGGATTCTAAAGACTCGGGAGTAGAACTCGGGGAATTCTGGAAAATACAAGTAGCTTGGCACGTAGGACCCCACTGCTTGATAGTGCCCACAGACCAGTCGATGTGAGGGTTATGGCTGTGAAGCCAGGGGTATCCAAGGACGAGAGGGAACTCGGAACAGGAGATCAAATGAAAGTTCATCAATTCCTGGTGTTGTGAAACTGAAAGTCTCAAGGAGGTAGTGACATGAGTGACAAGTCCAGATCCCAAAGGGCTTCATCATCCAATGTAGTGACCCTCATGGGTTCACTTAGAGGTTCAGAGGGAACGCCATTCTCCTTCGCCCAGACACCATCCATGAAGTTACCTGCGGCTCCAGAGTCTACCAAGGCTTGAAGGTGAAGCTTGTGGTTGTCCCAGGAGAGGGTGACTGGAATGAGCAGACGGGAGTTGGACGGATGGGAGGAGGTTATGTTTCCCGTTACAGTTCCCCCCGGTCTGTACGGGACAGAGCGTTTCCCTGGAGCCCGGGACACGTGGAACGGAAATGGCCCGGTTTGCCGCAATATAGACAGCGTTGCTCCCTCATCCGGCGGTCTCTCTCAGCCTAGGAGATGCATCCAATCTGCATGGGTTCCGATGGAGCCAGCGAGGATAAAGGTGGGGACTCGGAGCTGGGACTGATAGGGGCTAGAGGTCTACGGTTGAGTTCTCTCTCTCTAAGACGCTGGTCAATGCGTGAGGCCAACTTGATCAGGGACTCGAGATTGTCCGGTGGTTCCCGAGTGGCCAGTTCATCTTGGATAGTGTCGGAAAGGCCTTTCAGAAAGCACACCGTGAGCGCCTCGTTGTTCCAGCCACTTGCTGCTGCCACCGTGCGGAACTGGATGGCATAGTCCGTCACGCTGCGCCAACCTTGGTGGAGAGTCAGGAGCTGTTTGGCTGAGTCAGAACCACTGCTTGGGCCTTGAAACACTCGTTTGAATTCCTCAGCAAAGGCAGAGTAGCTGGCACAGCAGGAATTATGGGCATCCCACACAGCAGTAGCCCAGGCCAGGGCTTTTTCCAACAGCAGGGTGATGATATAAGCGATCTTAGACCGGTCGGTGGGAAACGACGAGGGTTGTAGCTCAAAGGAGAGAGAACATTGTGTGAGAAACCCTTTACAAGCACTTGGATCACCTGAGAACCGTTGGGGAGGTGGAAGACGAGGTTCAGCCAGGGGGTTAACTGCCATGGGTACGTGAATCTGAGGTACTGGGACGGGAACTGTTGCCGGGGTAAGACGATCAGATATTTGCTTAATGGAAGTCAGCATCTCCGACAGAAGATGAGAATGTCTAGCCATTAAGGCCTCTTGCTGAACCAGGGCGGCTGTGTGGCGTTGGACAGTCTCCTGGTGGTGGGACAGCATGGCAAATAGGTACTGGGAACTGGCTGCCTCTGGGTTAATTTTTGGCTCTGTGTTTCTGTCAGGACCCGGTTACGAACCTGGGTCTCCGGAGTGAGATACAGTCACTTAACCAACTGAGCCACGAATAGTCAGCAGAACCCAGAAGATGAGGCAGACACAGCAGTACTTAAGACGGTGTATTTAATAAAGTAAAAAGGAGAAGTCCTTCAATACAAAAAATGGCAAATCCAAAAGGTGATAGGAATAGCACAAAAAAGCCTCAAGAGATACTCAAAAACAAAAACAGAATTCCACAAGAGCATCCACCGGAATCGACAAGAATACACAGAACACTAGGGCTGGGTGCTAACATACAAACACAGAGCACAGAACTGAGGGAAACTAAGGGTTTAAATACAATCAGGGGAAATGAGGCACAGGTGCAAATAATAATGGGGAACAAGGGAAAAAACATAAGGTCAAAAAGCACAATGGGGGCATCTAGTGACCAAAACCCGGAACAACCCTGGCCAAATCCTGACAACAAAGATAGTTTTTGAGTCGTATTTTCCTTTAAGTAGCTAAACCTGACATTTCTACAACCTTGCGAAATTGACAAACTAACTCATTTTTATTTTTGTCAAAACAACTTTATATCAAAGGAGTGCCTTTCATTTGACGGCCTGCACATGCATAGTTTGGTGCGACCCGACCGTTAGAACACTGAAGTGTTTCTGCACATGAGCTATACTAGCTAACGCCATGACATCTGCTACAAGTGTGATCGTGGATTTCCATTCGAGAAGCAGTTTCTGCATGTCTTCATACTGTACTGTCTTTGGTCTTATCTTCCCTGAACCTTGTTCTCAGGGTATCCATACCCAAGGGTATTACATGAGACACAGCAACATATTAACATTAGCTAGCTAGCTACTTATGAGTAACGTTAGTTCCTTTTTCAATGTAAACGTGAGCTAGCTTATTAGTGTTAGCAAGCACCATTATTATAATGCTAGCTGGATAACACAACTACTAGCTAGGTAGCTATGCCTAGTTATAGGCCTAAAACCTTAAATTATAGAAATCAAGATGATAGCAGAGATATAGGATTAATGTTTCTATTTTGTCTCTGATGATAGCTAGCTAGTAGGCTAATAATAGAGTGTCTTTGCTAAATTGTCATATATTCTTCTTCTTTACCACAGATTCCAACAAGATCTCATACTCCAGGATGGGAAAATGCTTACAAGAAAGAAACAGATCATGTTGTCAATTTCCATTGTTACTTGAAATGCTAAAAATGTGAGAAAAAGACAATACTGTTTTATCTTAATTAGCTAGCTAGCTAGGCTACTCACCATACTATAGGCTGCAGATTTGAGTCACCCCTAAAATAGTTATTTAAAAGAAAATGTATGAATTTTTGTATTTATTCCTTATTTTACCAGGTGACTTAACAGAGAATACATTCTCATTTATAGAAATGACCTGGGGAAAGTTACAAAGCACAAATACATAGTTAACATACAAAATATGTAAGCACTTATTGAGTAGGTCTATAACTTTGTTTAATTTAATTATTATTCCAACAATACAATATTATTTTGTCTTTTTACATATGCTGCAATAAAGTTGGCGAAAGTAGAAGCTCGTCTTTTGTTTGTAGGTATTTTAACTTGGTAATGATGAGTACAGTGGTCGTCGGTGCCATTTAAGATGAGGGAGGACCATTTTTGATAATGATGTATTACAGCATATTGGATGACTGTCATTCATATTCCATTCACCCAGCTCAATGTAGCGTCATTTGGTTTAGGCTGCTACATGATACTCAGATTTTCCCTTTACCCCATCATGAGGTTATTACAAACTAGCCTATGAATGAAAGCTTACAACGTAGTTGCATATGTCAAGAGAAAAATGTGAATAATCAAGATGACAGACAGTGACACATTCAATACCACCTTGAACGCTCTTGACTGCATCTAGCTGATCTAGGGTGTAATTATTAGTCCAACATTTGCAAACAAGTTTCTCTTGGACAAATTCATGTATGTTTATCCCCGTTTCGATCCATTTGCTTCCATTTAAGGAACGTTTTTCAATAGAATCGTCTGAATGAATACACCCCTGATCACACACAAACACAATTCACTTCAGCATGGTCATTTTTCTCATTGTATAATTCCTTCTTGCATCTTCTTGCATCTATGCATCCTCTCACCTTTTCCCTTTGCTTGTGGACTTCAGAGCACAATACACATCAGTTGTCTGTAATCAGGCCTTTCCAGGCCAAACCTTCATATCATGACCGCTTACCGCTACACACAGCCTACATCATTGTCACCATAGTAGCTAACGTCATAGTCAACAAAGATACTAGAACTAAGAGGTTAGTAAACCTGCTACAATCATGCAGTACAGTGTACAATCAGCAAGTTCCTGTTCCCAAGAAAGCTAAGGTAACTGAGCTAAACGACTACCGCCCCGTAGCACTCACTTCCGTCATCATGAAGTGCTTTGAGAGACTAGTCAAGGACCATATCACCTCCACCCTACCTGACAACCTAGACCCACTCCAATTTGCTTACCGCCCAAATAGGTCCACAGACGATGCAATCTCAACCACACTGCACACTGCCCTAACCCATCTGGACAAGAGGAATACCTATGTGAGAATGCTGTTCATCGACTACAGCTCGGCATTCAACACCTACAGGGAGGAGGTGAGGGCCCTCGGAGTGTGGTGTCAGGAAAATAACCTCACACTCAACATCAACAAAACTAAGGAGATGATTGTGGACTTCAGGAAACAGCAGAGGGAACACCCCCTATCCACATCGATGGAACAGTAGTGGAGAGAGTAGCAAGTTTTAAGTTCCTCGGCATACACATCACAGACAAACTGAATTGGTCCACTCACACAGACAGCATCGTGAAGAAGGCGCAGCAGCGCCTCTTCAACCTCAGGAGGCTGAAGAAATTCGGCTTGTCACCAAAAGCACTCACAAACTTCTACAGATGCACAATCGAGAGCATCCTGGCGGGCTGTATCACCGCCTGGTACGGCAACTGCTCCGCCCTCAACCGTAAGGCTCTCCAGAGGGTAGTGAGGTCTGCACAACGCATCACCGGGGGCAAACTACCTGCCCTCCAGGACACCTACACCACCCGATGTTACAGGAAGGCCATAAAGATTACCAAGGACAACAACCACCGAGCCACTGCCTGTTCACCCCGCTATCATCCAGAAGGCGAGGTCAGTACAGGTGCATCAAAGCTGGGACCGAGAGACTGAAAAACAGCTTCTATCTCAAGGCCATCAGACTGTTAAACAGCCACCACTAACATTGAGTGGCTGCTGCCAACACACTGACACTGACTCAACTCCAGCCACTTTAATAATGGGAATTGATGGAAAATGATGTAAATATATCACTAGCCACTTTAAACAATGCTACCTTATATAATGTTACTTACCCTACATTATTCATCTCATATGCATACGTATATACTGTACTCTATATCATCGACTGCATCCTTATGTAATACATGTATCACTAGCCACTTTAACTATGCCACTTTGTTTACATACTCATCTCATATGTATGTACTGTACTCGATACCATCTACTGTATCTTGCCTATGCTGCTCTGTACCATCACTCATTCATTAATCCTTATGTACATATTCTTTATCCCCTTACACTGTGTATAAGACAGTAGTTTAGGAATTGTTAGTTAGATTACTTGTTGGTTATTACTGCATTGTCGGAACTAGAAGCACAAGCATTTCGCTACACTCGCATTAACATCTGCTAACCATGTGTATGTGACATTTTTTTTTTTTGATTTGATTTGATTTGAGCAGTTTAGCAGCAGGTCCCGGTGGCAATGAATAAATAAAACCAAAAGCTTACCTTGACTTGGAAGAGTTCCAGTGTTGGATAGCCATAGCCAGCTAGCTAACATGGCATCCCTCTCTGTTTGAGCCAGGTGTTTGAGTAGGATAAACTAGCTAGCTGCATTCGCTAGCTAAGTTAAAGTGAAAGTGAAAAAGATACAAAATATCTCTCTCTTGCTTGTCATTCATTTTTAAAGAAATTAATTTATTCAAAACTGTTGTCTTTCTCTTTGAGTCAACTACTCACCACATGTTATGCACTGCAGTGCTAGCTAGCTGTAGCTTATGCTTTCAGTACTAGATTCATTCTCTGATCCTTTCATTCGGTGGACAACATGTCAGTTCATGCTGCAAGAGCTCTGATAGGTTGGAGGACGTCCTCCAGAAGTTGCCATAATTATTGTGCAAGTCTATGAAAGGGGATGAGAAAATGGGCCTTCTAGGCTTTCTATTGAAGTCAATGTACCCAGAGGAGGGTGGAAATCAGCTGTCCTCCGGCTACACGATGGTGCTACATGATGCTGTAGACCTTCATTCCAAAACAATGTGTTTTGATTAATTATTTGGTAACCTGAATATATTTTGTATAGTCTTATCTAAAAAAGATAACTTTTGTTATGCTTCACTACTTTTATTTGTATGAAATTCACTGAGGAGGATGTTCCTCCCCTTCCTCCTATGAGGAGTTTTCACTGAATGAGTAGTAAGTATATGGTAATTGCTCATAGGTAACTATTTACAGTATTTCGGTAACGTACTATGTACTGTAGGTACACAATAATTACAAAAAGCCCTCAAGATACACTTCATTACAACTAGCTAAATCCTGTGTAACACCTCGTATTTGCATTTTATGCAGATATAACATATACTCTGTGTTGTACTAGTGTTTTTTTCCTCCCACTTGGATAGTCCTTCCAGAAACTTTCAAATAAGGGCCAGGAAATTAGGATGGTTAATGTACATATAAGTACGCATTAATTACAAATAAGCACCCCTCAAGATACACTTCATTTTAGCTTGTTAAATCCTGTGTACCTAGAAATTGCATTGTACTTAGGCAGATATTACATGTTCTCTGTGTTGTACTAGTGTGTTCATCCTCACACTTGGATGGTACCTTCGGAAACCTTCAAATGAGGACCAGGTTGTCAGCATGGGTAATGTACTATATATAAGTACACATTAATTACAAGTAATTGTGCCACTTGGATGGCAAGGAGGTTCAGGTTGTCATAATGGGTAACGTACACATTAATTCTGAGTTAATTTTGTAATAATAATCTGGGATGACACCTGTATGAGGTTGACCTATATCTAAACTGTTTCTGTACACTCAACCAAGTTAACCCAGATGGTACACTTTTTGGGGGGCAAGTGCTAGTTACAACATTGAGGGAAAATTTTGAAGAGCGCATCCACAAGGAGGTAATTAGAGTCTATTGAGACTCCAACCTTTGTAATCTTGAACCCCGCACATCTGTCCACGAGAGATGACAACCTTGTGACAGTTGGTTACTGTATCGAATGCAGCTGAGAAGAAACAGAACACTAAATTAGTGGAAAATTGCAGATTTATAACAAGTATGGTAACAAGCACTCATTACTTGGTAACTTGGAGTTATTACAATCAACTTCAGTAGTTATTAAATGAAGTGTTACCCATGTCACTTATGAAACCAGCTCCTCCTCACAAGGAGATATTGCTACCGTATGCTGAGCTATGAGTTTATAGTATCTCTGTGAATTGTTAGTGCTAGAAATAGAATGTCTGAATAAGGGGAATTTTTTTCCATTCCTCTGTTTGGATTTGTGTTTTACAAACTGTCAATGGCTCTTTTATTTTAATGCACAAAAACATGTCCATATGGTCAATAGGTGCCATTTAACTGTTTAAACAACTCAGTGCCAGGATTGGCCGAAACCATTTAGTGATAACACAGCCATGAAGTTATGAATGGACTTTATAAATGATATGTCTCACATCACAATAGGACCCCAGATCCTATATGGGTCAACAAAATGCCTGTTATCCGTTGGCTGGTTAATGATCAATCCGAGTGAAACCAACTGTGCCATAGACAAACAACCGAGAGACAATGAAAATATGTCATGTGACTCTCCATAAACTACAGCCACTCAATGATCACAACACAAGGCCATGTTAATTCTTCAAACCACTATCTTGAGAGCTGATTTCACCTTTATGTTATCCCCCAACCATGACTTCATCCACCTGTTCTATCTATTTAACTATCCAGGTGATAGGTTGAGACCTAAAAGAAATTAAGGCCAGGCACCACAGACAAAAAATACATTTTTGCATGTACTTATCAATTTTGATATTTTGGGATATTTTGTTCCATTAATATTATTATTTTCAAAAAGTAAAAATGAAAATGTCAAAAGGGTAATGAAAATGTGTATTTTCATTAGTTCATCATACTACCTTCATCCAAATGTTATACATTTGAATCCCTTTTAAATGTACATGCATCCATAATTTCAAAACTCACTACATTGAACCACACATTTCATAGAGAATGTTACAAACTGGACTATATGTAGTAACTTACTTTGAAGAGATGGTGATTGGGTCTAAATAGGTGTTTGATTTTTGGTAGTCTAAAATTCAGTGTCCTTGTCTTTAACTGCCATTTCCTGAAAGTCAGACTCTTCCCACATGCCAACCAATTTTTCTCAGCCTCAGAAGCATCTGCATTCATCAAATTGCATGTGGTTGTCCTTAGACATATTCTCCAAATTTGTTGTTATGTTTTCTTTAGTATTTTACAGATAGAAAGATGAGAAAAAAAGTATTTATCCACAATCGTCTCTATTTGTAAGTTTGGAATATCTTAACAAAATCAAACCAAATATTTAGGCTGACTTTATCCAGCTTCCAGAAAGAAGTATTTGCGTGATTTGCAAATATGCACCTATTTAAATGAGATCACCTAATTTGTACATTTTCAAATTGTATATATTTAATATATATATATATACAGTTACCACTCCTACTCATTCAATGGTTTTTCTTTATTTTCTACATTGTAGAATAATAGTGAAGACATCAAAACTATAAAATAACACATATGGAATCGTGTAGTAACCAAAAAAGTGCTCAACAAATCAAAATATATTTTATATTTGAGATTCTTCAAAGTAGTCACCATTTGCTTTGATGACAGCTTTGCACACTCTTGGCATTCTCTTAACCAGCTTCATGAGGTAGTCACCTGGAATGCATTTCAATTAACAGGTTTGCCTTTTTAAAAGTTAATATGCGGAATGTCTTTCCTTTTTACTGCATTTGAGCCAATCAGTTGTGGTGTGACAAGATAGAGGTGGTATACAGAAGATAGACTAATTTGGTAAAATACCATATTATGGCAAGAACAGCTCAAATAAGCAAAGAGAAATGACAGTTCCATAAAATAACTTTGAAAGTTTCTTCATGTGCAGTTTCAAAAACCATCAAGCACTCAGAGGAAATTGGCTCTCATGAGAACCGCCACAGGAAAGGTAGACCCATAGTTACCTCTGCTGTAGAGGATAAGTTCATTAGAGCCTCAGAAATTGCAGCCCAAATAAATGCTTCACACATCTCAACATCAACTGTTCAGAGGAGACTGAGGGAATCAGGCCTTCATGGTCAAATTGCTGCTAAGAAACCATTACTAAAGGACATCAATAATAAGAAGAGACTTGCTTAGGAAATCTGTCTGTTGGTCTGATGAGTTCAAATTTGAGATTATTGGTTCCAACCGCTGTGTATTTGTGAGACGCAGAGTGTGATCTCCACGTGTGGTTCCCACCATGAAGCATGAAGGAGGAGGTGTGATGGTGTGGGGGTGCTTTTCTGGTGACACTGTCTGTGATTTATTTAGAATTCAAGCCACGCTTAACCAGCATGGCTACCACAGCATTCTGCAGTGATTTGCCATCCAATCTGGTTTGCGCTATGTGGGACAACAGGACAATGACCCAACACACTTTCAGGCCATGTATTTGACCAAGAAAGAGAGTGATGGAGTGCTGCATCAGATGACCTGGCCTCCACAATCACCCAACTTCAACCCAACAGAGATGGTTTGTAATGAGTTGGACAAGAGAGTGATGGAAAAGCACCCAACAAGTGCTCAGCATACTGGTGAACTCCTTCAAGACTGTTGGAAAAGCATTCCAGGTGAAGCTGGTTGAGAGAATTCCAAAAGTGTACAAAGCTGTCATCAAGGCAAAGGGTGGCTACTTTGAAGAATCTCACATTTAAAATATATTTAGATTTGTTTAACACTTTTTTTGTTACTACATGACTCGTGTTATTTCATGGTTTTCATGTCTTCACTATTATTCTACAATGTGGAAAATAGTACAAATAAAGGAAATCCTTGAATGAGTAGGTGTGTCCAAACTTTTGACTGGTACTGTATATACAGTAAATATATAAAAAATGTTTTAACTATTATATTTATTTTGGTAAATGTTTATTGTGATATGATTAAGGGGAGGGGAGGAAGCATGAGTTTTTACTCACCAATTTAAAAACACAGTGTGGCTACAGACTTAGTAACTTAGTTGTAGTCTGGTTACCTATAAGTACAAACATAGTTATGTTTTTGGTTATTAAAAATGTATTACATTATTTCCGGGTTAACTTCTAAACTACCTCTAATGCACTCAATGTCATATGGAGGATCTACTCTGTGCTACCGAGTTCATATGCTAGCTCGGTAGCTATCTCAAGCTGGCTACCATTAGCCATACCTGGGGCAGCAGGGTAGCCTAGTGGTTAGAGTGTTGGACTAGCAACCGGAAGGTTGCAAGCTCAAACCCCTGAGCTGACAAGGTACAAATCAGTCGTTCTGCCCCTGAACAGGCAGTTAACCCACTATTCCTAGGCCGTCATTGAAAATAAGAATTTGTTCTTAACTGACTTGCCTGGTTAATTAAAGTTAAAAAAAATGTTAAATACCTCAGCTGTGTCATCTAGTGAGAACCCATGAAAATGAAAGAGAAAATCATACCTACTTGCTCTAATTGTGTACTGTAGTACCTCGTCTGTTCTTTTTGTTTTGTTAACTTTTTGTCATGTTCTCTGTGAAGTAGGCTACGGGAGTTATGTACATTTTTCCACCTTGGCTTAGTGCTAGCACGCTTGGGGTCCAACATCTTGAATCTATTTATTTTGAATTACAGCCCTGTGAAGTGCCACCCCGTCACTTTGGTACTGTAGCTAACTCAGTCTGCACTGTCTTTGCTTTTGATCTGTGGTTATGTTTAAGTTGTGTTTTGTTAGTTGTGTTGTCGCTGGTCTCCTGTAGTTGGGCTCTAACTTGCTGACCATAACCGTGATAGTTGGCTAAGCTTGCTAGGCTAAGAGTGTGTTGGCTAAATAATTCACGTTAACTGGCTGGATAGCTTGCTGGCTATAATAACTGCATATAGGTAACATTCCTTTGATGGCATTATACATTTTCAAAACTTTGGTTTACTTTAATGTAGCTGTAAGGTAGGTGTTGATAGCAGGCTGGTAGGGCTAATGGTATCAGGCTCGTAGGGCTAGTTAGCTAGAAACTTTGCAAGTTGATTTGTAACAATGCATTCTTAAAGTATTTACTTGTAAGTTGGCTGACAATGTAATTGAAACCAGCAGTCATGTGTGCAAACTATTTGGTTTAATTTATACATTAAGATATTTCTGTTCTAGTTTGGATTATAGAGAATAGGCTGTCTTGCCGGGTCCTCCATATTACATCACACCCCGGAAAAACATTTTCTGACATGACTTCAGCATTCTTTGGAAAGCTGATCGGTTTTTTAATAACTCCAAAAATAGAAAAGTGAGGTGTAACTATTGCACTATTGTAAGGGGTGCGTAACTGGTGACAGGGAAGTCAGACTCAGGAGAGCAGAACTGGGTAATAACCGGAGCAGGTTAATTAACAAAACCCACGGCATCCAGAAAATACAAAATATGGGTACAAAACCCGTCATGCACCAAACAAAATGTGCACAAGCACTTACAACAAACAATACCCCACACAGACATGGAGGGAACAGAGGGATAAATACACATATGAATGAGATGTAAACCAGGTGTGCAGAAAGACAAGACAAAACAAATGGAAAATTTAAGATGGATCGGCGCTGGCGAGAAGACCGGTGACTTCGACCACTGAACGCCAGCCAAAAAAGGAGAGGAACCGACTTCGGCGGAAGTTGTGAGAACTATTGCAAATACCTACCCTTTAATTGTAGAGCACTGGGTCAAACATGACATTTTTGTGATGTAGGGAGTGATGCAATAAATGAGTTGCATACTGTATACTGTACAAAAATATGAACGCAAACATGTGAAGTGTTGGTCCAATGTTTCATGAGCTGAAGTAAAAGATCTCAGAACTAATATAGTATCATAATAAAGTAACATAATAAATCACATCTTATCACAAATTATATAAATCACATCATGATATCAAATGACATCACATACTATTACAACCAATTGGAATGACACATAGGCTAGATCTAGAATGTCTCTCTTCTCTCCATGTGTTCGCCCAACCTAGGTTTGTTGCCAACGACGCTCCCTCTCTCTCAGTGAGCCACACAACTTATCAGTCCACTACAACTCAACCCAGTGGACCTCAATAATTCAGACAGACACCAGAAGCTAGCTGGTGCAGGTGCAATCATGCATGCACAGCAAATTGCCCATTGATGATTTTTCAGTGGAACATTTCTAGTGTTGATTCAGGGGTTATATTCACTCTGTAAGAGTGAAATTAACACAGTGGTGTAAAGAACCACCACTGTTGGTGTTAATAACCAGAGTTATTGTTTTACAAATTGGAGAGTAAAATGGTCCAATCAAAACCACACCCATCTCTATCGTATTTCCTAGCATGCCCTACTGCAGGTCGATTTTTTAGGATCGTTTTTAATATTTGTATTTATGCATGTGCATTGAGTGATTGTGTCATGGAAATTCTTACACAGGAACACTCAAAGTCAATCTTAATGAATAATTGTTTATTGTCAGCACGCTGGAGAGGTTCCAAACAACTCAATGCACCATAGTACACATGTCAATCAGGAGCTCTGCCTGGGCAGACCCAGCAGTTGTCTTATATATGGCTATACACAGACAAGTTATATTTGCATGATTTATGCGTATAGCTGTGTATAGCCATATATGCAAAATCCCTGGATGTTTTTGGAACTAGTGAATGTAACGCGTCAATGTAAACTCAGATTTTTTTATTTAAAAATGAACTTTATCAAACAAAACATACATGTATTGTGTAACATGAAGTCCTATGAGTGAGTGTCATCTGATGAAGATCATCAAAGGTTAGGGATTTATTTTATCTCTATTTGTGCCTCCTCTCTTTGGCTGGGAAAATGGCTGTGTTTTTCTGTGGCTTGGTGGTGACCTAACATAATCGTTTGTGGTGCTCTCACCGTAAATCCTATTTGAAATCGGACACTGGCGAGATTAACAACAATAATACCTTTAAAACGGTATAAAATGCATGTATGTTTGAGGAATTTTAATTATGAGATTTCTGTTGTTTTGAATTTGGCGCCGTTAACGGGATTGCAGCCCAAAGAGGTTTTAACACCACTGCATTTTATGATTTAACTAGGTCATGAAAGTAAGGCCTTATGATTAACTGTATGTATTGTACTGTTGTAGAGCTTACATTTAATGATAGAATTTACCACAGGCCTTTAAAAGGAAATGATTCAATAACCATGTCTCTGTCACAACAAATACAGTCATGGGTAGTAATTCTACAATTCAAAAGGCATGCTGGGAAATGTGCAAATTAGGTTTTACAGCATACAGTGTTAAAACAACACCCACATTTTTCTACTGAAACACTTCAGGTGTTCATGTCTTACACTCAGAAAGTCCAGTTTGCTCTAACACAGAGCCAAAAATGAACCCAGAGGCAGCCAGTTCCCAGGACCTTTTTGCCACGCTGTCCCACCACCAGGAGACTGTCCAACGCCACGAAGCTGCCCTGGTTCAGCAAGAGGCCTTAATGGCTAGACATTCTCATCTTCTGTCGGAGATGCTGACTTCCATTAAGCAAATATCTGATCGACTTACCCCGGCAACAGTTCCCGTCCCAGTACCTCAAGTTCACGTACCCATGGCAGTTAACCCCCTGGCTGAACCTCGTCTTCCACCTCCCCAACGGTTCTCAGGTGATCCAAGTGCTTGTAAAGGGTTTCTCACTCAATGTTCTCTCTCCTTTGAGCTGCAACCCTCGTCGTTTCCCACCGACCGGTCTAAGATCGCATATATCATCACCCTGCTGTCGGAAAAAGCCCTGGCCTGGGCTACTGCTGTGTGGGATGCCCATAGTTCCTGCTGTGCCAGCTACTCTGCCTTTGCTGAGGAATTCAAACGAGTGTTTCAAGGCCCAAGCAGTGGTTCTGACTCAGCCAAACAGCTCCTGACTCTCCATCAAGGTTGGCGCAGCGTGACGGACTATGCCATCCAGTTCCGCACGGTGGCAGCAGCGAGTGGCTGGAACAACGAGGCGCTCACGGTGTGCTTTCTGAAAGGCCTTTCCGACACTATCCAAGATGAACTGGCCACTCGGGAACCACCGGACAATCTCGAGTCCCTGATCAAGTTGGCCTCACGCATTGACCAGCGTCTGAGAGAGAGAACTCAACTGTAGACCTCTAGCTCCTATCAGTCCCAGCTCCGAGTCCCCACCTTTATCATCACTGGCTCCACCGGAACCCATGCAGATTGGACGCATCTCCCAGGCTGAGAGAGACCGCCGGATGAGGGAGCGACGCTGTCTATATTGCGGCAAACCGGGCCATTTCCGTTCCACGTGTCCCGGGCTCCAGGGAAACGCTCTGTCCCGTACAGACCGGGGGGAACTGTAACGGGAAACATAACCTCCTCCCATCCGTCCAACTCCCGTCTGCTCGTTCCCTCTGAACTTCTAAGTGACCCCATGAGGGTTACTACATTGGATGGAAGCCCTTTGGGATCTGGACTTGTCACTCATGTCACTACCTCCTTGAGACTTTCAGTTTCACAACACCAGGAATTGATGAACTTTCATTTGATCTCCTGTTCCGAGTTCCCTCTCGTCCTTGGATACCCCTGGCTTCACAGCCATAACCCTCACATCAACTGGTCTGTGGGCACTATCAAGCAGTGGGGTCCTACGTGCCAAGCTACTTGTATTTTCCAGAATTCCCCGAGTTCTACTCCCGAGTCTTTAGAATCCATCGACCTGACCCGAGTTCCCGAGTGTTACCATGACCTCAAACTGGTGTTTAGCAAACAGAGGGCCACCATGCTACCACCCCATAGATCTTACGATTGCCCCATCGACCTGTTTCCGGGCACTTGCCCCCCCCAGGGGTCGGATCTTTTCCCTATCTCCACCCGAACGAGCTGCTATGGATACCTACATCAAGGACTCTCTGGAAGCAGGCCTCATGCGTCCATCAACCTCCCCGGCGGGAGCAGGGTTTTTCTTTGTGGCCAAGAAAGACGGTGGGTTACGTCCTTGCATCGACTACCGGGGACTCAATGACATAACCGTCCGTAACCGTTACCCGCTACCCCTTATGGCCACAGCCTTCGAGCTGCTCCAGGAAGCAGTTGTTTTCACTAAGCTTGACCTGCGGAACGCATACCATCTTGTGCGGATCAGACCTGGTGACGAGTGGAAGACCGCTTTCAACACGCCTACTGGTCACTATGAATACTTGGTGATGCCCTTCGGCCTGACCAACGCCCCAGCGGTGTTCCAAGCGCTCATAAACGATGTGCTTAGGGATATGCTTAACATATTTGTGTTCGTTTACTTGGATGACATCCTCATCTTTTCGAGCTCCCTTCAAGAACACACTAAGCATGTCAGACAAGTACTCAAACGCCTCCTGGACAGCCATCTGTACGTTAAGCCGGAAAAATGTGAATTCCATTCATCCCGAGTACAATTCCTGGGATTTGTAGTGGAACCCGGTCGAATCCAAATGGACCCTAGGAAGGTAGGGCGGTAGCGGATTGGCCCACCCCCAAATCCGTTAAGGATGTTCAGCGTTTCCTGGGCTTCACAAACTTTTACCGCAAGTTCATCAAGAACTTCAGTTTGGTGGCAGCTCCTCTCTCAGCTTTAACCAAAGGTGGCAATGCAAGGTTTTTTTGGGGAAGAGAAGCTGAGACGGCCTTCCAAGGACTCAAGCAGCGCATCCTCTCTGCTCCCATCCTGATACTACCGACTACGGATGAACCATTTGTGGTGGAGGTAGACGCATCAGAGGTTGGTGTTGGAGCTGTCCTGTCTCAGAGGGGTGAAGACAAGAAGCTTCATCCGTGCGCTTTCTTCTCACACCGGCTTACCCCGACTGAGAGGAACTACGATGTGGGGGATCGTGAACTCCTAGCGGTTAAGATGGCATTGAAGGAATGGAGACACTGGCTCGAGGGGGCTTCTCACCCGTTTCAAGTGCTTACGGACCACAAAAATCTGGAGTATATCCAGCAGGCGAAGCGATTGAACTCTAGACAAGCTAGATGGTCTCTTTTCTTCAATCGATTCCAGTTTATCCTCACCTATCGGCCCGGGTCGAAGAATCTCAAACCGGATGCCCTGTCCCGAGTCTACGCTCCTGCCATTCGAGATGACACGGACATGCCTGTCCTTCCTGCTGCTAAGATTGTGGCTCCGATCTCGTGGCAAGTTGAGGATACCGTGAGACGTGCTCAAGCTAGCGAACCGGACCCTAAAGGAGGCCCTGCCAATCGGTTGTTTGTCCCCAAGGCAGTGAGGACTCAGGTCCTTCTGTGGGGGCACTCCTCTCGCCTCACCTGTCATCCGGGCGTAGGTCGCACCTTGGAGTTCATCCAGCGTAAGTTCTGGTGGCCTACCATAAGAGAAGACGTTGCCACTTTCGTCAATGCCTGCCCCGTGTGCTGCCAGGGCAAATCTTCTCACCTCCGCCCTCAAGGACTCCTTCATCCTTTACCTGTTCCCCACAGACCCTGGTCCCATATCTCATTGGACTTTATTACTGGACTTCCTCCATCCCATGGCAATACTACTATCCTAGTCATAATCGACAGGTTTTCAAAGGCGGCCAGGTTCGTCCCTCTGACTAAGTTACCCTCTGCCAAGGAAACGGCTGAGTTGGTAATTAATCATGTGTTCCGAGTCTTCGGCATTCCTCAAGATGTGGTTTCTGACAGAGGTCCCCAGTTCGCCTCAAGGTTTTGGAAGGCCTTCTGCCAACTCATGGGGGCTTCTGCCAGTCTATCTTCAGGGTATCATCCGGAGTCCAACGGCCAAACAGAGAGGATGAATCAAGAGCTGGAAACCACCCTCCGATGTATGACTCGTGACAACCCGTCCACATGGTCATCCTTTATTGTTTGGGCCGAATACGCGCACAACACCTTGCGCTCCTCCTCCACTGGTATGTCCCCGCACGAGTGTCAGTTTGGCTATGCTCCTCCATTGTTCCCGGACCAGGAGGCAGAAGTCAGAGTGCCTTCAGCCTTGAGGTTCGTCAGACGCTGTCGGCTTATGTGGAGGAAGACCCGTCTTAATCTGATACGTTCCTCACAGAGGTATCAACAACAAGCCAACAGACGTCGCCGTCCCGGGCCTACCCTGCGCCCCGGCCAGAGAGTCTGGCTTTCCACAAGAGACTTACCTCTACGGGTGGAGTCTCGCAAGCTGTCCCAAAAATACATCGGTCCCTTCAAGGTTGCCAGGAGAGTTAACCCAGTTTCTTATCGCCTACACTTACCCAGATCCCTTAAGATTAATCCCACATTTCATGTGTCATTGTTAAAACCTGTTGTTTTTTCTCCCCTTGTCCCGGCAGACAGACCTCCCCCTCCGCCTCGTGTCATTGGAGGCCAGCCGGCTTATACTGTCCACCGGATACTGGATTCCCGCCGGGTGCAGCGGTCCTGGCAGTATCTGGTGGACTGGGAAGGCTACGGTCCTGAGGAGCGCTCCTGGGTTCCTGCCAAAGACATCCTGGACCCTGACCTCATTCGTCAGTTCAGGGTCCTCCACCCTGAGAGAGCTGGTAGGAACGTCAGGAGCCGTTCCTAGGGGGGATTCTGTCAGGATTTGGCCAGGGTTGTTCCGGGTTTTTGTCAGTAGATGTCCCCATTGTGCTTTTTGTCCCTGTGTTTTTCCCTTGATCCCCATTATTGTTTGCACCTGTGTCTCGTTTCCCCTGATTGTATTTAAACCCTTTGTTTCCCTCAGTTCTGTGCTCTGTGTTTGTATGTTAGCACCCTGCCCTAGTGTTCTGTGTGCTCTTGTCGATTCCGGGTGACGTTCTTGTGGTATTCTGTTTTTTGTTTTTGTTTATTTTTGGTGAGTTTCTTTTGAGTTCTTTTGTGTTTTACCTACCACCTTTTGGATTTGCCATTTTTGTATTTTAGGATTTTTTCTTTATTAAATACACCGTCTTAAGTACTGCTGTGTCTGCCTCATCTTCTGGGTTCTGCTATCTATTCGTGGCTCAGTTGGTTAAGTGACTGTTTCTCACTCCGGAGACCCAGGTTCGAAACCGGGTCCTGACAAGTGTTATGTTTTACACTGTAGGTGTTGAGCATTACGCTACAGTAGAGCTATGCAAACACCTCGATCAAGTTAATTTGAACACTTTGAACGCTTTGAACACTTTGAACTATTGAACGGTTTGGGATAGAGAGCCATTTTTCTACATTATATCGACACGGTACAGCAAAGCCAAGCCAGCCCATGCTTATGGTTCTCAAGGGGCAAGTGAAATGATATGCTACAATGACCTTGCTCTGTGGAGGACCAAATCTGCCATAATTATAAATAAATAAATGCACCAATACAGTGCATTAGGAAAGTATTCAGACCCCTTCCCTTTTTCCACATTTTATTACGTTACAGACTTATTCTAAAATGCATAAAATACATTTTTTCCTATCAAAGTACACACAATAACCCATAATGACAATGCTAAAACAGGTTTTTAGACATTTCTGCAAATTTATAAACTATTTAAATTTTTTAATTTACATAAGTATTCTTGTCTGGCAGCGAAACAGTTTATTCAGCCTCATTTATTGCCTTTTTTAAAAACATAGCAGATATTACTTTTATTCAACTAGGCAAGTCAGTTTAGAACAAATTCTTATTTTACAATTACGGTCTACTCCGGCCAAACCCTCCCCTAACCCGGACGGCGCTGGGCCAATTGTGCACAGCCCCTATGGGACTCCCAATCACGGCCGGTTGTGTTTCAGCCGGGATCAAAGCAGATTCTGTAGTGACGCCTCTAGCACTGGGATGTAGTGCCTTAGACTGCTGTGCCACTTGTGAGCTCTGATATGGCTAACTTGCTTAACCTGTTACATCTATGGGGGCGCTATTTCATTATTGGATAAAAAAACGTGCCCGTTTTAAGCGCAATATGTTCAGAGTGTTTTCTTTCCAAAGCTATCAATTATATGCATAGTCGAGAATCTTTTTGTGACAAAATATCTTGTTTAAACGGGAACGTTTTTCATCCAAAAATGAAATAGCACCCCCAGAGTTTCAAGAGGTTTTAAGAAAAGGCTAAGCTTGAGAGCTAGCACATTCATTTCATTTGCGATTTTCATAAATAGTTAACGTTACGTTATGCTAATGAGCTTGAGGCTATAACTGGATACAGGTTTTTTTCATAGCCAAACGTGAACAAAACGGAGCGATTTGTCCTACACAAATAATATTTTTTGAAAAACTGAACATTTGCTATCTAACTGAGAGTCTCCTCATTGAAAACATTTGAAGTTCTTCAAAGGTAAATTATTTTATTTGAATGATTTTCTTGTTTTTGTGAAAATGTTGCTGGCTGAATTCTAGGCTTATAGCTATGCTAGCTATCAATACTCTTACACAAATGCTTGTTTAGCTATGGTTGAAAAGCATATTTTGAAAATCTGAGATGACAGTGTTGTTAACAAGAGTCTAAGCTTGAGAGCAAATATATTTATTTCATTTCATTTGTGATTTTCATGAATAGTTAACGTTGCCTTATGCTATAAATAGGATCCCGGATCCGGGATTGCTCGACGCAAGAAGTTAAACAAATGTGGTTTCTACTGACAATTCAGATGTACAAATTATGGCATAAGGGGATGACAAGCAGATAAGAGGCAATCTGTATGTTACAACACAGAGGCGGATGCAAGATGCAAGCAACGATGGTTTTAATGAATGTAGTTCACAGCAGCAACATGACAGACAGACTGTACTCAGAAGGAATCCGACCCAGGAACTCGGGCGCATCTTCCGATCATAACGTGCTGAGAAAACCAGGGGAGTGTGTCCAGATGAGTAGGAAGGAGCACAGCAGATAATCCACACAAGAGAAGAGCACGGACACACGACACAACCTCAGAGAAGAAACAACGATCTGACAACAAGAAACACTGGTAACAGAACATATAAAGGGAAGATAAGTGGTTCCAGCTGGCGCAGACAATCAGGCCGAGATTGGGAAACCACGCCCACACAAACACTGGAGAGAGAGAGAGAGAGATAGAGAGAGACGGAGGCAGTGGATTCATGAACCGTGACAATACCCCCTAGGAACGCCTCTTGGCGTTCCCAGGCGAATTTACCTGTCGATTGAAATCATCGATAAGGGAGTGATCCAGAATGTCCCTAGCAGGTACCCAACTTCTCTCCTCCGGGCCGTAACCCTCCCAGTCCACCAGGTACTGGAATCCGCGTCCCCTCCTTCTAGAGTCCAAAATACGATTGACAGAAAAGGTGGTCTCCCCATCAACAAGTCGTGGCGGCGGGGGAACCGGGACCGGCGGGTTAATGCGTGCCTGAAACACAGGTTTTATTTTAGACACATGAAAGGTAGGATGAATTCTCCTATACGCCGGAGGAAGCTTGAGCCGGACCGCCACCGGACTAATGATCCTGGTGACTCTGAACGGGCCGATAAATTTGGGGGCAAGCTTGTTCGAAACGGATCGGAGTGGAATGTTCTTAGTAGAAAGCCACACTCTTTGGCCAACGACGTATACCGGAGGCTTCGACCGGTGGCGATCGGCCTTAGCCTTGGTGCGCGCCCCCACCCGGAGAAGAGTCTCACGGGCTCTGCTCCATGCGTGACGGCACCTCTGGATGAAAGCGTGAGCGGAGGGAACAGTAACCTCGGACTCCGTACTGGGAAAGATAGGTGGCTGGTAACCTAAACTACACTCAAACGGAGAGAGACCCGTGGCTGCCACTGGCAACGAATTGTGAGCGTACTCAACCATAGAGAGTTGTTGACTCCAGGAAGAGGGATTCTTAGAAACCAAACATCGCAACACTCTCTCCAAATCTTGGTTGGCCCTCTCCGTTTGACCGTTGCTCTGGGGATGAAACCCTGAAGACAGGCTGACACTCGCTCCCAGTAACCTACAAAACTCTTGCCAAAACTTGGACACAAATTGGGGCCCCCGGTCAGAAACTACGTCCATCGGCAGGCCATGTAAGCGAAAGACGTGATCCACGACAGTTACCGCTGTCTCCTTGGCAGATGGTAATTTAGGCAAGGGAATAAAATGAGCCGCCTTCGAGAACCGGTCCACCACGGTCAAAACAACCGTCTTGCCCTGGGAGGGCGGGAGGCCGGTAACAAAATCTAGCGCGATGTGGGACCAGGGTCTCGAAGGGACCGACAGCGGTTGGAGTAACCCATCTGGGGGTCGATTAGAAGTCTTCCCAGTGGCACAAACCGAGCAGGCCAAGACAAAACTGTGAATGTCACGAGCCATCAATGGCCACCAAAAGCGTTGCTTAACCAAAAAGCTAGTGCGGCTGACTCCTGGATGACACGCTACGTTGGAGCAGTGCCCCCACCGAATAACATCGGACCGACACCCTCCGGCACAAACAACCGATTAGGCGGGCAACCGGGCGGAGGCGTGACCCCCTCTAAGGCCGTTTTGACCCTCGATTCAACCTCCCATGTGAGTGTGGAGACCACTAGGGTCCCGGGTAGGATGCACTCGGGAGTGGATGGGCGTTCGGAATGGTCAAAAATGCGAGAAAGGGAATCGGGTTTGACATTCTTGGAACCCGGGCGATACGAGAGAGAGAAGTCAAAACGTCCGAAAAAGAGTGCCCACCGCGCCTGCCTGGAGTTGAGTCGCTTGGCGGTTCTGATATACTCCAAATTCTTGTGATCGGTCCAAACTATAAAAGGTACCCCGAACCCTCTAACCAATGGCGCCACTCCTCCAGTGCTAACTTCACTGCCAACAACTCTCTGTTGCCAATGTCGAAGTTGCGTTCCGCAGGTGATAACCGATGGGAAAGGAACGCGCAAGGGTGCATCTTGTCGTCAGAAGAGGAACGTTGGGAAAGTACCGCACCTACCCCCACCTCTGAAGCGTCCACCTCCACCACGAACTGACGCGAGGGATCGGGAGCTATGAGGATAGGAGCCGAAACAAAGCGGCTCTTGAGTTTGGCGAATGCAGCCTCGGCTGTATCGGACCACCTGAACGTCACTCTGGGAGAGGTTAAGGCGGTAAGAGGAGCGACTATCTGGCTAAAGTTGCGAACTGGAAACGCCGGTAGAAATTGGCGAATCCCAGAAACCTCTGTAGGGCCTTACGGGAATCTGGGCTTGGCCAATCCACCACAGCCTTAACCTTGTCGGGATCCATGCGAATACCTTCAGTCGAGACGATGTAACCTAGGAATGGAACGGATTGTGCATGAAAAATGCATTTCTCCGCCTTGACAAAAAGTCCATTCTCCAGCAACCTCTGAAGCACTCGTCTGACGTGTTGAGCGTGTTCCTGGAGAGAAGAAGAAAAAATCAGTATGTCATCCAGGTAAACATATATGAACTGATCAATCATATCTCTCAGCACGTCATTGACGAGTGCCTGGAAAACCGCTGGGGAGTTGGATAGCCCAAAAGGCATGACCAAATATTCGAAGTGCCCTCTGGGGGTGTTAAACGCGGTCTTCCATTCGTCCCCCTCCCTTATGCGAACCAAATGATATGCATTACGTAAATCCAACTTAGTGAACACGGATGCTCCCTGTAACCTTTCAAAGGCGGAGGACATCAACGGTAAGGGATAGGTATTCTTCACTGTGATGTTATTCAACCCACGGTAATCAATGCAAGGACGCAGAGATCCGTCCTTCTTCCCCACAAAGAAGAACCCCGCCCCCGCTGGAGAAGAGGAAGGACGAATGAATTTAGATGCCAGAGAACCAGAGATGTATCTCTCCATAGCCTCCCTCTCAGGAACAGAAAGTGAATATAACTTGCCTTTAGGCGGAGACTCACCTGGCAATAATTCTATTGCACAGTCATAGGGACGATGCGGAGGAAGGGAAGCAGCACGGGACTTACTGAACACCTCCTTCAGGTCGAGGTATTCAACGGGCACGTTAGACAAATCCACTGCCTCCTCTAGAAACACAGAATCAGACACAGACGAACAAGCAGACACTAAACAGGACTCAAGACACTTGTTACTCCACATGGATATAGAGTTATGACCCCAGTCAACTCTGGGGTTGTGTTGGGTGAGCCAAGGGTGGCCGAGAACTAATGGTGCAAGGGGTGAGTCCATGAGTAGGAATGATAGTGTCTCAGTGTGATTGCCAGAAGTGATGAGTGTGATAGGTTCAGTGGTGTGAGAAATGTTGGGGAGTTCTTGACCATTGAGAGCGTTGACGGATATCTTGTGCGTGAGTGAGGTGATAGGGATCTGGAGTTTGTGAGCGAGCTTGAAGTCCATGAAATTACCCTCTGCTCCTGAGTCCAGTAAGGCTTGGGTGTCGTGCGTGTGGGTGGCCCATCTTAGTCTTACCGGGAGGAGAGTAGATGATGAGGTCTTCTCTGTTGTGACACCACCCGATAGTAGCCTCATGTTTACTACCGGGCCTGATCTTTTACCGGGCAGGAGTGGATAAAGTGGCCCGCTCTACCACAGTAGAGACAGAGTCCTTGGGATCTCCGCCTCTCCCTCTCTTCCCGGGAGAGGCGAGCTCTCCCCAGCTGCATGGGTTCGTGAGCGGAGGCTGAACTGGCCGTGTTCCCGACGCTGGCATGCCAGCCCTCCGTGTCGTTATACGGTCTGTTAGGGCATGCTCGGCGGCCAATACGACTCAGACGAGCGTCGACCCTCAGGGCTAGTTCCACTAGTCCATTTAAACTCCTGGGAAGGTCCAGAACATAAATCTCCTTCTGGATCCGGTCCTCCAGCCCATGCAGGAACATGTCCCACTGCGCCTCCTCGTTCCACTGACACTCAGCGGCCAGAGTGCGGAATTGGATGGAGTATTCCGATACTGAATGGTCTCCTTGGCGAAGGTCAGCGAGTAGTCTGGCCGTCTCCCTACCCGCCACGGCCCGATCGAAGACCCTTCTCATCTCCTCGGAGAGTGTCTGGAAAGAGGTGCAGCATGGGTCCTGGTTCGCCCACACCGCCGTTCCCCAGAGAGACGCTTTGCCTGATAGCAGTGTGAGTACGAATGCTACCTTAGACTGTTCACGGTTGAAGGTCCGTGGCTGCAACGAGAAATGCATGGAACATCTCGTAAGAAAGGCTCTGCAATAGTCAGGATCACCTGAATAACCCTCTGGTGTCGGTAGCCGTGGCTCTAGCTGGGAATCCGGCTCTGGCGGGGCGGGTTGAACTGCCGGTGTAGGTGGCGCAGCGGAACCCCTCAGATGTTGCAATTGTTGGGTCAGCTGGGATACCTGCGTCGAAAGGGCTTGTACTGCACGACCTGTGCTGGAGATGTTCTCCTCTTGTTGATCCATTCTCGTGATACTGCGGGAAAGGAATTCGGTCAGACTCGTTGAACTCGCTGCATCCATGGTCTGGTCAGATCGTTCTGTTACAACACAGAGGCGGATGCAAGATGCAAGCAACGATGGTTTTAATGAATGTAGTTCACAGCAGCAACATGACAGACAGACTGTACTCAGAAGGAATCCGACCCAGGAACTCGGGCGCATCTTCCGATCATAACGTGCTGAGAAAACCAGGGAGTGTGTCCAGATGAGTAGGAAGGAGCACAGCAGATAATCCACACAAGAGAAGAGCACGGACACACGACACAACCTCAGAGAAGAAACAACGATCTGACAACAAGAAACACTGGTAACAGAACATATAAAGGGAAGATAAGTGGTTCCAGCTGGCGCAGACAATCAGGCCGAGATTGGGAAACCACGCCCACACAAACACTGGAGAGAGAGAGAGAGAGATAGAGAGAGACGGAGGCAGTGGATTCATGAACCGTGACACTGTAATTTTGATTAAGACATTAATGAGCGAGCTAGGGAAGATTAGTCAATATAACTATTTGTACAGCACTTTTTAAATATACAGCGGCAGAATTCAGAATATGGTCCGTGCTTACAGTGTTCTCCCTGTACACCAAGTCAGACCATAGGATAAATAAAGGGGGCATATAAGCAGACAATGAAAGCTCTTATAACAGGTTATAGGCTACATGTGCACCACCAAGTCAGAACATTAGGCAAAATTAAGAGGGGAAAATATACCAAATTATTAGGGTGAAGCACATGGGCTACTAACAGCTTACTACACAACATACACTTGGTATTACTTTCTTAGCTACAGTATACATATCTCCCTGGCATATTACATAATTTATGCAACAGCATACAATACATTTTTGGACTCACCTTGTTGTGTTGTGCTCACTTGAACAGGAAGGTGGTGTGGCGGTCCTTCGTGGGCAAATTTTGCCAGCAAACTTTGTCATCAAAGTCTGGCATTCTCTGGATTTATGATACTTTCATGACAACTGAGAACTCTGAAAAAAACAAGGTCAAGTCATGATGATGTCAGTGATCTTCAGGTCGTAGAGCTAGAAAGAGGCCAGAGTTCCCGACTTACAATTTCGAGTTGGATGACTGTTCAAATTGTATTTTCGGAGTCGGAGATAATTTTTTCCTGAGTTTCCAGTTGTCTTGAACTAACTGAAGTCAGATATCCCAGTTCTGTGTTAACAGTTGTTTTGAGTGCAGCAGACATCATGCTGGATTGACAGCATGGCCAATGTTGAATGTTTATAATTTTAAGCTTGGAAAGGAGATCCTATTCAACCAAGAATTGGGACCACACACCCACTTATTGTTGAATCTGCAATTTCCAACTTGTTGTGTAATGTTTATGTCCAATGGCCGATGAGCACCGATACGTTTTATCTATGATTTCTCTTCATTATTTCTCTTCATATGACAAGGATTAAAAAGGATTTGCCAGTAGATTGTCGGCTTGATTCATGATTATGACTGCTAGCTAAGATTTTGAAAGTGTGAAGTTGACATGATCAGTCCAATCAAAGCTACTATAGATATAACGTGATTTGACATCGTTTTATTTGTGACCTTGAGCCTTCTTGGATGGGCACTGTATATATATACTGTATATCCCAGACAAGAGTGAATGGAATAAGTGAATGGGATAAGTGAATATAAGTCAGTGATTGTGTCCGTAGCAGTTTGTATGAATTTGAGCGGTTACATACAATACATGTTAACAGCAGTTGAGGCTTCTGAGACGTCATAATAATGACTAGAATAGAGCGAATGGAATGGCATCAAACACATGGAAACCATGTGTTTGATGTATTTGATACCATTGCACTTATACCACTCTAGCCATTGCGAGCCTGTCCTCCCCAATTAAGGTGCCACCAACCTCCTGTGGTTGACGGAATGGCTGTGAGTCAGAGAGAGAGAGAGTGTGTGTTGCTGTACTCCCAGGTAAGGCCCTTCCTTCCGGTACCACCGAAGGTCACAGTATTCAATCAGGAACCTTGAAGATGTGTCACCATCCAGGCACATGTCACAGCATGCAGTGGCCTGATTGCAATGCATTATGTACCTTTCATCACCAATGCTGTATTAACTTTTACTGCACATGTTGAACAATTCAACTCATTGATATTAGCATCATTTATATTGTCACGCCCTGATCGGTTTCACCTGTCTCACCCCCTCCAAGTGTCGCCCATTTTACCCTGTTTATTTATACCTGTGTTCTCTGTGTTTGTTGCCAGTTCGTCTTGTTTGTCAAGTCAACCAGCATTTTTCTCAGCTCCTGCTTTCCCCAGTCTCTCTTTTTCTCGCCCTCCTGGTTTTGACCCTTGCCTGTCTGGACTCTGAGCCTGCCTGCCTGACACCTCTGCCTGCCCCTGAGCCTGCCTTCCGTCCTGTACCGTTGCGCCTACTCTGGATTACCGACCTCTGCCTACCCTGACTTTGAGCCTGCCTGCCATCCTGTACCTTTGCCCCACCACTCTGGATTATAGACCCCTGCCTGCATTGACCTGTCGTTTGCCCGCTCATGTTGCTGTAATAAACATTGTAACTTCAACACAGTTTGCACCTGGGTCTTACTTGAAACATTATAGAAATATGGAAATTCACAAACAATATTCAGTTCATTAGTGTTACGGATACAAGTATCCTGTGTGTATCCTGTGAGTGTGTTTATTTTCTCTCCTTCTCCCCTCACAGGTGAAAATCATCATTCCCCAATCAGTCACCAATCATTAATCAGAAGACACACCTCCTGTTTCCTACCCAATCACTGTTCCTTTCCCTTTGTTAAAAACCCTGTCAGTTGTTTGCTGTAAAGCTCAATCTCTCTGTAAAATGCCATGTCTGTAGGTCTCTCTGTTTCACTCTCTCTTTATGTATTGACCTCTCTTTTGTTTGAGCACCTCCATATCACTTTGTCCTCACCTGTGAGTATTGTTTTTGGTTATGGTGTTTGTTTGCTGGTGGGAAAAGGGGGAACCAAGACAAGTCGCCCATAGGCATACACTACCCATAGGTAGACTTTTTAAAATACACTAGTTAGAACTGGGCGGACCACCCACTGTATTTTTGGTTAGTTAGTTAGCTGTTGTTAAAGTAGGCTAGTCTAGCTTAGGGGTGTTTTTGAATACTTATTGTTTCTTTCCTTCAGTCCAGCTCAGCCCCTTTTCCTGCTCCTCCCCCCATTAACGTGTGTTTATTAATAAACCCTGAATTTGATGGTAGATTTCAGTTGTCGTGGTTATTTCGTTCTCACTTTTACTTTGTCACTATTAGAATTTGTATGAGTTATGTTACGCGTCTCATTACCATCCTCTTAGACTGTCGGGCCAAAAGGGATTCGTAACATAAGTGGGTGCTCGCCGGGATTTGTCTTTACTGACACCCATGACGCTCATGCAGATTGTTTTAGTGGTATAGTTCAGTGTTGAACGTTATAGCTGAGGTAGCATTAGTGTTTGCTATTTTCATTGGCTCTTGTGAAGTAGGTTAAGATGGCTACTTTTGAGTTGAAGTCCTTTTTGGATAACCCTTCGTGGGAGGTTTTTGATAAATGTCGTAGAGTTGATTTAATGACCTTGGCTGACCATTATTCAATATCGATTCCGCAGAGTTTAGTTAAGGCGGAGGTTAAAACCTCTTGATACTACCCATCCCGGATCCGGGATCGTGAATACAGCCTCAGGCTCATTTGCATAATGCAACGTTAACGATTTATTTCTGATAATCACAAATGAAATGAAAATAATATGCCTGCTCTCAAGCTTAGCCTTTTCTTAACAACACTGTCATCTCAGATTTTCAAAATATGCTTTTGAACCATAGCAAATCAAGCATTTGTGTAAGAGTATTGCAAGCTAGCTTAGCATTTTGCGTAGCATTTAGCACGCAACATTTTCACAAAAACCAAATAAATAACATCATTTACCTTTGAAGAGCTTCGGATGTTTTCAATGAGGAGACTCTCAGTTACATAGCAAATGTTCAGTTTTTCCTGAAAGAATCTTTGTGTAGGAGAAATCGCTCCGTTTTGTACATCACATTTGGCTACCGAAACTAACCGAAAATTCAGTCACCAAAACGTGAAACTTTTTCCGAATTAACTCTATAATATCGACCGAAACATGGCAAACGTTGTTTAGAATCAATCCTCAAGGTGTTTTTTCACATATCTCTTCATTGATATGCCGTTCGTGGAAGCCTGCTTTCCCCTCAGAATCGCATGGAAAAATACCAGCAGCTGAAAATGACGCACCAATTTCGACGGAGGACACCGGGCGGACACCTGGAAAATGTAGTCTCTTCTGGTCAATCTTCCAATGATATGCCTACAAATACGTCACAATGCTGCAGACACCTTGGGGAAACGATAGATAGGGCAGGCTCATTCCTGTCGCATTCACAGCCATATAAGGAGACAATGGAAAACAGAGCCTCAAAAATCCTGCTCATTTCCTGGTTGCCGTTTCATCTTGGTTTTGCCTGTAGCTCCTGTTCTAGGGCACCCACAGACAATATCTTTGCCGTTCTGGAAAATTCAGAGTGTTTTCTTTCCAAAGCTATCAATTATATGCATAGTCGAGCATCTTTTTGTGACAAAATATCTTGTTTAAAATATCTTTAAAACGGGAACGTTTTTCATCCAAAAATGAAATTGCGCCCCCAGAGTTTCAAGAGGTTAAAAAGCTGGTGTTAAATGTATTGTTGGAAGAGCAGGTGCTTGTGTTACCGCTGCCTGAGCCTACTACCCCTGTAGGGGATGTTGCTGCTCCTGTAAGCCCATTGGTGTCTGAGAATGAGGGCGAGGCTAAAGCTCCAGCCACATTGCCCTGTTTTGATCCACTCTCCCCACTGTCAACCGGTGATGCCAGGAGGGATGTCCGTTCAACACAGTTCCAACTGGAGGCGGAATAGAGAGCCCAAATTAGGCGAGAGACTCTCCAGTTGGAGATGTGTAAAATTGAGGCAGATAAAGAACAGCGGCAGATGACGCTTAAAATGCGCCAGATTGAACTGGAGGCAGAGACAGCCAGGCAAGCCTCCGGTCCTGCTGACACTGTTAGTGAGTCGTCCTCACCTGCTGTGTCCTCAAACACGTTTGACATTAGTAGGCAGATTGCCTTAGTACCTTTGTTCAGAGAGTCTGAGGTTGACTCCTATTTTTGTGTATTTGAACAAATAGCTGTTGCATTGAAATGGCCTGAAGACATATGGTGCCTATTGCTTCAGTGTAAATTAACTGGTAAAGCCCAAGAGGTTTTGTCAGCGCTACCTCTGGAGGACAGTTTGAATTATGAAGTGGTCTATGAGTAGGTCTCATAGAAAGTCTTC
This sequence comes from Oncorhynchus masou masou, assembly GCF_036934945.1. Lineage (NCBI taxonomy): Eukaryota > Metazoa > Chordata > Actinopteri > Salmoniformes > Salmonidae > Oncorhynchus > Oncorhynchus masou. Next base: position 38,852,444 of record NC_088214.1, on the reverse strand, counting down.
TAGTAAGACTTATGTGGAATTTGCTAGAGACAAGGGAAATCTGTTTGATAAATGGCATGCTGCTAGTAAGTTAACTGATTTCAACTCTCTCCAGGAGTTAATCTTGTTGGAAGAGTTTAAAAATTGCTTACGCGAACGCATTGTAGTTTACCTAAACGAACAGAAAGTATCCTTCCTGGCAGAGGCGTCTGTGTTGGCAGACGAGTTTGTGTTGACGCACAAGAGTGTGTTTTCGGCTCATACTGAGAGTAGAGCCACTGAGTTTCCTACCTTTAGCCCTAGTCGGCCAGCAGTAGTATATCAAGCACGCCAGAAGAATGAGCGTCCCTGTTTCTATTGTCATAAAGTGGAACATATGATTAATGATTGCATCATGCTTAAACGCAAACAAGGGATGCCTCTTCGTGCCAAGCCGCCAGCTGGTGTTGGTCTAATTCGTACGGTTGTGAGGTCTGCAACAAAACAGGTGCCTCAGGGTAAATGTAATTTGAAAGGCCCAGTCCCCGACCGCAGTTATGAACCGTTCATTTTCGAGGGGTTTGTGTCCCTAACGAATGACGAAGCATCTCAGCGTCCGGTTAAAATCCTTAGAGATGCTGGTGCGGCAAAGTCGTTTATATTGTCTGATGTGTTGCCCTTATCTGACGATACATACTGTGGTTCCAGTGTGTTAGTGCAGGGTATTGAAATGGGTTTTGTCCCAGTGCCATTGCACTTTGTGAAAGTACACTCTGAGTTAATCAGTGGAATATTCAGAGTGGGGTACGTCCTATGCTGCCAGTGAGAGGTGTGACCTTTATAATGGGTAACGATATTGCCGGAGGAAAGGTAGTACCCGTATTGGAAGTATTGGATAAAAGTGGCCACTCTCTCTCTCGAATGAGCTGGCACAGAGTTATCTACATGTGTTCCCTGCTTGTGCTGTCACTCGTGCTCAGACACGACAAGAGGGTGACGTGATAGATTTGTCGAACACTGTTCTGTTCAGAGGTTGATCAAGAGGATGGATTGTGTGATACCTCTGAGAAGCTGATCACCTCTGACAAACAGCCCAGGAAAGAATCAAAGAACGTTGAACTTATTGCTGATGCAATACAGTTACCAGTCACTCGTGAGCAGCTGATTGCTAACCAAAAGGTTGACAACAAGCTTACTAAATGTTTTTCTAGTGTTGTCTCATTGGAAGATGTGAAGAAGAAGAACGTGGCTTACTTCATTGATGGTAATCTCCTCATGCGTAAATGGAAATCCCATGTTGGCGCGTGTGCTGATTGGAATGCTGTTTATCAAATAGTGATTCCTACAGCCTTTTGACAAAATGTGTTATCTCTTGCTCATGATCACCAGTGGTCTGGTCATTTAGGAATCACAAAGACTTATGATCGGACCCTTCGACATTTCTTTTGGCCAGGTTTAAAACAAGATGTGGCTCAGTTCTGTCGGACATGCCACACATGTCAGATAACAGGAAAACCAAATCAGGTTATTCCTCCCGCTCCTCTTTGTCCCATACCTGTCATAGGTGAACCATTCGAGCATGTGGTGGTTGGTAACCAGTTCGGGTAACCAGTTTTTGTTAACGATTATGTGTATGGCTACAAGATACCCCGAGGACATTCCTACGCGAAGGATTACAGCCCCGGTAGTGAGTAAAGCCTTAATAAAATTCTTCACGACATTTGGGTTACCTAAGGTGGTACAAAGCGATCAAGGTACCAATTTCCTATCTAAGCTCTTCAAGCAGGTGTTAAAATCCTTGTCAATTACGCACCGTATGTCAAGGGCCTATCACCCAGAGTCTCAGGGTGCGCTTGAAAGATGGCATCAGACACTGAAGTCTATGCTACGTAAATATTGTTTGGAATCTGAGAAAGATTGGGATGAGGGAGTTCCTCTAGTTTTGTTTGCTGCTCGTGAAACTGTGCAGGAGTCTCTAGGTTTCAGCCCGGCTGAATTAATGTTTGGTCACACAGTGAGAGGACCAATGAAAGTCCTTAAAGAACAGTTCTTGTCCCAAGAGTTGTGTACAGGAGACGAGAATGTGTTGGACTACGTTAGTCGCTTTCGTGAGCGCCTACACCAAGCTTGTGCTCTCGCAAAGGAAGCTCTGTCTTCCTCACAGAGGAGCATGAAAAGACACTATGATAAAGAGGCTGTTTCTCGTCCAAGTACTGGTGTTATTACCTGTTCCAGGATCTTCACTGTCAGCTCATTTCTCTGGTCCTTATTTAATTGAAAAGAAAATAAGTGAAACTGACTATGTGCTTCAAACTTCTGATAGACAACGCCAATCTTGTGTGTGTCACATTAACATGTTGAAAGCGTAACAATTAGCATTTACTAATAGGGGTAGGCAACCCTGGTCCTAGATCACTATCCCTACTGTCTCAGAGTAGGGATAGTGATCTAGGATAACCTCCCCCTTGTCAACGTAATTGTACTCAGTGTGAAGGAAAAACAGATCTTAAAATCAGTACTTCTTTGTGAATATGGGCCATGGCTTCTCAGCATGCTGACCTGTCAGCATTGCCACTCCACCTGAAATACAACAAAAACATGAATAAGAATTATCTTACTCGGTAACATAGATAATTAGGTAATGAAACACACATGTAAATGTGCACAAGCCTAATCAGCTAAATTGTCTGAAAACAACACAGCCTATTTGCAGTGAAATTAGGAGGAGCATTTCTCTTGCCAACGCTCAGTCACCAATAAACAGGCAGGGGAACAAAGTAGTTTGACTTAGACTGTTGAATATTCAGTAACTAGCTGGTCTTTAAACTATAGCTAAAATATCAACGCAACATGCAACAATTTAAAACATTTTACTGAGTTTCAGTTCATAAAAGGAAATCAGTCAATTTAAATAAATTCATTAGGCCCTAATCTATGGATTTCACATGATTGGGCATGGATGGAAGAATGGGTGGGCCTGGGAGGCCCACCCACTTTGAAGCCAGGCCCACCCACTGGGGAGCCAGGCCCAGCCAATCAGAATTTGTTTTTTTTTCACAAAAGGGCTTTATTACAAACATACTCCTCAGCACCCCAACCTGCCTCCCTTTTCCCTCATCAATCTACACACAATACCCCATAATGACAAAGAAAAAACAGGTTTTTAGACATTTTTGCACATTTATAAAAAATAAATAAAAATGATATCCCATTTACATAAGTATTCAGACCCTTTACTCAGTACTTTGTTGAAGGACCTTTGGCAGCAATTACAGCTTCAAGTCTTTTTGGGTATGATGCTACAAGCTTGGGACACCTGTATTTCTCCCATTCTTCTCTGCAGATCCTTTTCAAGCTCTGTCAGGGTGGATGGGGAGCATCGCTGCACAGCTATTTTCATGTCTCTCCAGAGATGTTTGATCAGGTTTGGTCCTCCATATTGATCATGATGCATGCAACAAATGATATCAACACCCCGAGGGCATTGGACACAAAAATACGAATACAAATGTAACAACAACACAACACAATAGATAAACAAGTTCTTTGAATTTTTTTTGCGGGTGCCTTTTCATTATAGGATAGACATTTGTGCTTTCTAGCTGCACCAGTCAAAGCATTGGAGCGTGTAGTGAAGCAAAACTTTAGTAGTTAAAAAAATGTATGTCCCCCTCACATACTGAAATTGTATTTTAGTCCCCCCCCCCCCCCCCCCCCCCAGTTGGAATTGGATACAAAACGAGGCAACGGAGTGCTTAAGGGCCATGCGGACGCCTCCGAGCAGTCGGGTAGGCTGTTTGGAGTGTTTATCCGACTGGATTTAAAGAAAAAATTATTATAATCATATTATGTCCCCCCCACTTCTAAAACCAAAGCTGCACTCCTGGTCAGATGTATATAGATTTTTAATAAAAAAATCAAGTGAAACTTGACAAATTATCATATGATGCAGAACACATCATACCGTCTGTTTTCTATATATTTATTATGTTATATATCTTGAATACTTGATTGCTGACATGCAAAACATTTTGGGACTATATCAAAAATCGACTAATGAAACAAATACCGGTCCTGCGTCATTTGAAGTGCATCTTATAAATGCTTCATAAAGCTTTCAGTAAGGCTTCATGAACACTACATAGAAGCTTCACAAATCATCTATAACCGTATATCATGCTCTATAAAGATTCATAATGTGGCATAACTGTGTGACATAACCATCCATTTATTTTTTTCACATTTATTAATCCTCTACAGAGCATTAAATATGGTTATAAATTATTGGTGGCCAATTTATGTAGTGCTTATGAAGTCAATCTCTAAAACATATTACAGCAGAATTATAGCATTGAGGCAATTCCATGGTAACAGACTCAGGTGTTTTTAATTTAAAATGTATGTCAAACAAAAAACAATGATTGCAGGTAAACAAACCTTACATTTACACAAATAATAAAGATGTTTTACTGTCACATTCACCCTATAGGTGCAGTGAAATGTGTTGTTTTACAGGTTCAGCCATAATAGTATGGCACCCCTGGAGCAAACTAGAGTTAAGTACCTTGCTCAAGGGCACATGCAGATTTTTCACCTTGTCGGCTCAAGTATTCAAACCAGTGACCTTTCTACTTTTATCAATTTCCACATACAGTGGGGAGAACAAGTATTTGATACACTGCCGATTTTGCAGGTTTTCCTACGTACAAAGCATGTAGAGGTCTGTAATTTTTTATCATAGTTACACTTCAACTCTGAGAGACGGAATCTAAAATCCAGAAAATCACATTGTATGATTTTTAAGTAATTAATTTGCATTTTATTGCATGACATAAGTGTTTCATACATCAGAAAAGCAGAACTTAATTTGGTACAGAAACCTTTGTTTCCAATTACAGAGATCATATGTTTCCTGTAGTTCTTGACCAGGTTTGCACACACTTGCAGCAGGGATTTTGGCCCACTCCTCCATACAGACCTTCTCCAGATCCTTCAGGTTTCGGGGCTGTCGCTGGGCAATACGGACTTTCAGCTCCCTGCAAAGTTCAGGTCTGGAGACTGGCTAGGCCACTCCAGGACCTTGAGATGCTTCTTACGGAGCCACTCCTTAGCTGCCGTGGCTGTGGGTTTCGGGTCGTTGTCATGCTGGAAGACCCAGCCACGACCCATCCTCAATGCTCTTACTGATGGAAGGAGGTTGTTGGCCAGGATCTTGCGATACATGGCCCCATCCATCCTCCCCTCAATACGGTGCAGTCGTCCTGTCCCCTTGGCAGAAAAGCATCCCCAAAGAATGATGTATCCACCTCCATATTTCACGGTTGGGATGGTGTTGGGGTTTCACTCATCCTTCTTCTTCCTCCAAACACGGCGAGTGGAGTTTAGACCAAAAAGCTCTATTTTTGTCTCATCAGACCACATGACCTTCTCCCATTCCTCCTCTGGATCATCCAGATAGTCATTGGCAAACTTCAGACGGGCCTGGACATGCGCTGTCTTGAGCAAGGGGACCTTGCATGCATTGCAGGATTTTAATCCATGACGGAGTAGTGTGTTACTAATGGTTTTTTTGGGACTGTGGTCCCAGCTCTCTTCAGGTCATTGACCAGGTCCTGCCGTGTAGTTCTGGGCTGATCCCTCACCTTCCTCATGATCATTGATGCCCCACGAGGTGAGATCTTGCATGGAGCCCCAGACCGAGGGTGATTGACCGCCATCTTGAACTTCTTCCATTTTCTAATAACTGCGCCAACAGTTGTTGCCTTCTCACCAAGCAGCTTGCCTATTGTCCTGTAGCCCATCCCAGCCTTGTGCAGGTCTACAATTTTATCCCTGATGTCCTTACACCCTCTCTGGTCTTGGCCATTGTGGAGAGGTTGGAGTCTGTTTGATTGAGTGTGTGGACAGGTGTCTTTTATACAGGTAACGAGTTCAAACAGATGCAGTTAATACAGGTAATGAGTGGAGAACAGGAGGGCTTCTTAAAGAAAAACTAACAGGTCTGTGAGAGCCGGAATTCTTACTGGTTGGTAGGTAATCAAATACTTATGTCATGCAATAAAATGCAAATGAATTACTTCAAAATCATACAATGTGATTTTCTGCTAAATCGACAGTGTACCAAATACTTCTTCTTCACACTGTAAATGTTTTAATCTGAAAGCCCTTCATGCGAGGATCTGTTCTTATGGCCTCCGCCAGGGGTTCTATGGCTAGCACAAAAAGGAGCGGGAAAAGTGAACAGCCTTGTCTACAACCTCTAAAGACTGGGAAAGTGGCTGACATCATGACATTAGTGGTGAGCTTGGTTTGCAGTTCATAGTATAAAATCTTAACCCAGTTGACAAATGAAGGACCAAAATTAAACTTAGCAAGGACCTAGAATAGGTATGGCCACTCCAGCCTATCAAAGGCTTTTTCAGCATCGAGAGATACTGCTGCTATACTGTACTAGGATCTCTCCTCACACTGGCCATGTGAATTAAGTTGAATAATCTACGCAAATTATTGGTGGAGGATCTTTTCTGTATAAAGCCTGTTTAATTGGTGTTGGTCAAGTTTAGTCAACTATTGGCCTAATCTATTTGCAATCGCCTTAGAAACCGATTTATAGTCAGCATTGAGGAGCAAGATCAGCCTATAAGAAGAGCATTGTAAGGGTCTTTATTTTTCTTATTTATAACTTTTATAATAGCCGTGAAAAAGGAGTCCGGTAGGCTCTGTGTCACAGCAGCTAAATTTAGAACATCCATCAAGAGAGTAATAAGCAAATCCTTAAACTCCTTCTAAAACTCTGGGGGAAAGCTATTGCGTCCTGGTGATTTGCCGGATTGTAGAGAGGAAATTGCCTTTTCGATTTCTGTTTTTGTTAAGGGATGATCTAGTTCGTTTAGGTCTTCCTGTGTGAGGTGCGGTAGTTCATTAGTAGACAGAATTGTGTCTATCATTGCTTGTTCCGTTCCATCAGAAGTATATAGAATAGTATTGTTTAAATGACTCATTAATCTCTTCCGGGTTGTGAGTCACTTGACCGTTTTGAGTTTCGACAGAGTTGATGGTTCTCAAATTCTCCTCAGTTTTTATCTGCTTTCTCCCCCAATTCAAAATTTACATTTACATTTAAGTCATTTAGCAGACGCTCTTATCCAGAGCGACTTACAAATTGGTGAATTCACCTTCTGACATCCAGTGGAACAGCCACTTTACAATAATGCATCTAAATCATTAAGGGGGGTGAGAAGGATTACTTATCCTATCCTAGGTATTCCTTGAAGAGGTGGGGTTTCAGGTGTCTCCGGAAGGTGGTGATTGACTCCGCTGTCCTGGCGTCGTGAGGGAGTTTGTTCCACCATTGGGGGGCCAGAGCAGCGAACAGTTTTGACTGGGCTGAGCGGGAACTGTACTTCCTCAGTGGTAGGGAGGCGAGCAGGCCAGAGGTGGATGAACGCAGTGCCCTTGCTTGGGTGTAGGGCCTGATCAGAGCCTGGAGGTACTGCGGTGCCGTTCCCCTCACAGCTCCGTAGGCAAGCACCATGGTCTTGTAGCGGATGCGAGCTTCAACTGGAAGCCAGTGGAGAGAGCGGAGGAGCGGGGTGACGTGAGAGAACTTGGGAAGGTTGAACACCAGACGGGCTGCGGCGTTCTGGATGAGTTGTAGGGGTTTAATGGCACAGGCAGGGAGCCCAGCCAACAGCGAGTTGCAGTAATCCAGACGGGAGATGACAAGTGCCTGGATTAGGACCTGCGCCGCCTCCTGTGTGAGGCAGGGTCGTACTCTGCGGATGTTGTAGAGCATGAACCTACAGGAACGGGCCACCGCCATGATGTTGGTTGAGAACGACAGGGTGTTGTCCAGGATCACGCCAAGGTTCTTAGCGCTCTGGGAGGAGGACACAATGGAGTTGTCAACCGTGATGGCGAGATCATGGAACGGGCAGTCCTTCCCCGGGAGGAAGAGCAGCTCCGTCTTGCCGAGGTTAAGCTTGAGGTGGTGATCCGTCATCCACACTGATATGTCTGCCAGACATGCAGAGATGCGATTCACCACCTGGTCATCAGAAGGGGGAAAGGAGAAGATTAATTGTGTGTCGTCTGCATAGCAATGATAGGAGAGACCATGTGAGGTTATGACAGAGCCAAGTGACTTGGTGTATAGCGAGAATAGGAGAGGGCCTAGAACAGAGCCCTGGGGGACACCAGTGGTGAGAGCATTTGGCGAGGAGACAGATTCTCGCCACGCCACCTGGTAGGAGCGACCTGTCAGGTAGGACGCAATCCAAGCGTGGGCCGCGCCGGAGATGCCCAACTCGGAGAGGGTGGAGAGGAGGATCTGATGGTTCACAGTATCGAAGGCAGCCGATAGGTCTAGAAGGATGAGAGCAGAGGAGAGAGAGTTAGCTTTAGCAGTGCGGAGCGCCTCCGTGATACAGAGAAGAGCAGTCTCAGTTGAATGACTAGTCTTGAAACCTGACTGATTTGGATCAAGAAGGTCATTCTGAGAGAGATAGCGGGAGAGCTGGCCAAGGACGGCACGTTCAAGAGTTTTGGAGAGAAAAGAAAGAAGGGATACTGGTCTGTAGTTGTTGACATCGGAGGGATCGAGTGTAGGTTTTTTCAGAAGGGGTGCAACTCTCGCTCTCTTGAAGACGGAAGGGACGTAGCCAGCGGTCAGGGATGAGTTGATGAGCGAGGTGAGGTAAGGGAGAAGGTCTCCGGAAATGGTCTGGAGAAGAGAGGAGGGGATAGGGTCAAGCGGGCAGGTTGTTGGGCGGCCGGCCGTCACAAGAAGCGAGATTTCATCTGGAGAGAGAGGGGAGAAAGAGGTCAGAGCACAGGGTAGGGCAGTGTGAGCAGAACCAGCGGTGTCGTTTGACTTAGCAAACGAGGATCGGATGTCGTCGACCTTCTTTTCAAAATGGTTGACGAAGTCATCTGCAGAGAGGGAGGAGGGGGAGGATTCAGGAGGGAGGAGAAGGTGGCAAAGAGCTTCCTAGGGTTAGAGGCAGATGCTTGGAATTTAGAGTGGTAGAAAGTGGCTTTAGCAGCAGAGACAGAGGAGGAAAATGTAGAGAGGAGGGAGTGAAAGGATGCCAGGTCCGCAGGGAGGCGAAGTTTTCCTCCATTTCCGCTCGGCTGCCCGGAGCTCTGTTCTGTGAGCTTGCAATGAGTCATCGAGCCACGGAGCGGGAGGGGAGGACCGAGCCGGCCTGGAGGATAGGGGACATAGAGAGTCAAAGGATGCAGAAAGGGAAGAGAGGAGGGTTGAGGAGGCAGAATCAGGAGATAGGTTGGAGAAGGTTTGAGCAGAGGGAAGAGATGATAGGATGGAAGAGGAGAGAGTAGCGGGGGAGAGAGAGCGAAGGTTGGGACGGCGCGATACCATCCGAGTAGGGGCAGTGTGGTAAGTGTTGGATGAGAGCGAGAGGGAAAAGGATACAAGGTGGTGGTCGGAGACTTGGAGGGGAGTTGCAATGAGGTTAGTGGAAGAACAGCATCTAGTAAAGATGAGGTCGAGCGTATTGCCTGCCTTGTGAGTAGGGGGGGAAGGTGAGAGGGTGAGGTCAAAAGAGGAGAGGAGTGGAAAGAAGGAGGCAGAGAGGAACGAGTCAAAGGTAGACGTGGGGAGGTTAAAGTCGCCCAGGACTGTGAGAGGTGAGCCGTCCTCAGGAAAGGAGCTTATCAAGGCATCAAGCTCATTGATGAACTCTCCGAGGAACCTGGAGGGCGATAAATGATAAGGATGTTAAGCTTGAAAGGGCTGGTAACTGTGACAGCATGGAATTCAAAGGAGGCGATAGACAGATGGGTAAGGGGAGAGAGAGAGAATGACCACTTGGGAGAGATGAGGATCCCGGTGCCACCACCCCGCTGACCAGAAGCTCTCGGGGTGTGCGAGAACACGTGGGCGGACGAAGAGAGAGCAGTAGGAGTAGCAGTGTTATCTGTGGTGATCCATGTTTCCGTCAGTGCCAAGAAGTCGAGGGACTGGAGGGAGGCATAGGCTGAGATGAACTCTGCCTTGTTGGCCGCAGATCGGCAGTTCCAGAGGCTACCGGAGACCTGGAACTCCACGTGGGTCGTGCGCGCTGGGACCACCAGATTAGGGTGGCCGCGGCCACGCGGTGTGGAGCGTTTGTATGGTCTGTGCAGAGAGGAGAGAACAGGGATAGATAGACACATAGTTGACAGGCTACAGAAGAGGCTACGCTAATGCAAAGGAGATTGGAATGACAAGTGGACTACACGTCTCGAATGTTCAGAAAGTTAAGCTTACTTAGCAAGAATCTTATTGACTAAAATGATTGAAATGATACAGTACTGCTGGAGTAGGCTAGCTGGTAGTGGCTGCGATGTTGACACTACACTAATCAAGTCGTTCCGTCGAGTGTAATAGTTTCTACAGTGCTGCTATTTGCCTAGTTCTAAGAGTAGCCTTTTCAGTTTTGTAAGTACTTAGGGTATTATATTTTAGTTTTTTATTCACCAATGAGTGGTGTGTTTCTTTAGAGCCAGATGTATGGTGTTCCTTTTGTAGAAATAGGATTTTGTTCTCTAATTCATTCAATTCAGCAGTGTATTTCTTTTTGAGACCTTTGCTATAGGAAATTATTTGACCACTAAGAAAGGCCATCAATGTATCCCAGAGTACAAAACTATTGCGAGAGGACGGACAGTTTGTTTCACAGAAACTTAATTTGGACTCTGATAAATTGACAAAATTCTGTCTGTTTCAAAAGAGTTTGGTTTAGACACCATATACAGGTCCCTTGAACTCCATCCGGCATCCAAACAGAAAGCGTGAGGAGAGAATGATCTGAGATAGCTCTGGATAAATACTCAGTTTCCACAACTATGGGTTAACTGTGCTGATAGGAGAAAATGATCAATCCGGGTATGAGAATTATTAGGGCAGGAGTAGAATGAGTAATCTCTATCTTGCAGGTGGAGCTTTCTCCATGTGTCTATCAAATTGAAGCCTTTCATAAATTATAAACTACATTTGGCTGACTAAGTCAATGAGGTTGCTTTAGGATCTATCCAGAATCGGATACAGACGAAAATTAAAGTCGCCCCCAGCTTAAGAGTGTTCCCTGAAATTCTGCTAATATATCTTGACTGAAAATATGCTCATCATAATTAGGTGCTTATAAATTTAGCAAGGTCAGAATACATTCTGCCATGGACCACTATATAACATCCCAGTGGATCAATAATTGTTTTCGGTACACAGAAGGGTACATTCTTATTGATAAACACAGCTACTCTCTTTGTCTTTGTGTTAAATGAAGAGGCAAAGACCTGTCCCACGCATTCCCTCTTTAACTTAATTAAATGAAATAAAATGTTATTGGTCACATACACATATTTTGCAGATGTTACTGCAGGTGTAGCGAAATGCTTGTGTTCCTAGCTCCAACAGTGCAGTAGTATCTAAAAATTCACAACAATACACACAAATCTAAAAGTAAAGAATGGAATTAAGAAATATATAAATATTAGATATAGCAATGTCGGAGTGACATTGACTAAAATACTGTAGAATAGAATACAGTATATACATATGATAAGAGTACAGCAGTATGTAAACATTATTTCAACATCATTCAAGTGGAGGTGTTGTTTCCTACCTTCACCACCTGGGGGCGGCCCGTCAGGTAGTCCAGGACCCAGTTGCACAGGACAGGGTTCAGACCCATGGTCCCAAGCTTAATGATGAGTTTGGAGGGTACTATGGTGTTGAATGCTGAGCTGTAGTCAAAGAACAGCATTCTTACATAGGTATTCCTCTTGTCCTGATGGGACAGGGTAGTGTGCAATGCGATGGTGATTGCATCGTCTGTGGATCTAATGAGGTGATAAGCAAATTGAAGTGGGTCTAGGGTGTCAGGTAAGGTAGAGGTGATATGATCCTTAACTAGCGTCTCAAAGCACTTTAAGATGACAGATGTGAGTGCTATGGGGCAATAGTCATTTAATAGTCACATTGGGTACAACATCTCCTACACACTTCATGATGAACTCAGTCACGGTATCCGTGTATTTGTCGATGTTATTCTAAGAGGCTACCCGGTCCACGTGATCAAAACAATCTTAAAGCATGGATTCCGATTGGTCAGATCAGCGTTGAGTAGACCTTAGCACGGGTACTTCCTGTTTGAGTTTCTGCCTATAGGAAGGGAGGAGCAAAATAGAGTTCTGATTAGATTTACCAAAGGGAGGGCGGGGAGGGCCTTGTAGGTATTTCAAAAAGTTGAGTAGCAGTGGTCCAATATTTTTCCAATGCGGGTACTAGTCAACGTGTTGGTAGCGTTTTCGGTAGCGTTTTCCTCAAATTTGCTTTGTTAAAATCCCCAGCTTACAATAAATGCGGCCTCAGGATATGTGGTTTCCAGTTTGCATAAAGTCCAGTATAGTTCATTGAGGGCCATCGTGGTATCGGCTTGAGGGGGAATTTACATGGCTGTGACTATAACCAAAGATAATTATTTTAGGAGGTAATACAGTCGGCATTTGATTGTGAGGTATTCGAGGTCGGGTGAACAAAAGGACTTGAATTTCTGTATGTTATCACAATCACACCATGAGTAGTTAATCATGAAACATACACCCTGCCTTTCTTCTTGCCAGAGTTATTTTTTCCTGTCTACATGATGTACTGAGAACCCAGCTGGCTGTATGGATGGGGACAGTATATCCCAAGAGAGCCATGTTTCCATGAAACAATTCCTGATGTCTCTCTGGAAGGAGATCCTCACCCTGAGCTCATCTACTTTATTATCCAGAGACTGAACATTAGCGAGCAATATACTCGGAAGCGGTGGAGGTTGTGCACGCCTCCTGAGTCAGACTAGAAGTCCACTCTGAATACTTCTTCTCCACCGTCGTTGTTTTGGAGCAGCCTCTGGAATAAGTTGAATTGCCCTGGGGGGTACGAACAAAGGATACAATTTGGGAAAGTCGTAGTCCTGGTTGTAATGCTGGTAAGTTACCGCCACTCTGATATCCAAAGTTATTTCCGGCTGTATGTAATAACACAAAAAAACGAAATACTGCAAAGTTGCTTAGGAGCTAGAAGCAGAGCTGCCATATCAGTCGGCGCCATCTTACTCCATTATGTTCTACACCTGTTAGATGTGTTTCTTGTATAAACGCAACATCAGTCTTTAGCTTTTTCAAGTACATAAGCACTCATTTTCATTTAGCAGGTCCATTCAGTCCATTAACTTTCAATGATGTATGATTTACTGTCTTAGCCAGGAATATGTCCAATATGGGTGTTGGATATTCTTTTGCCTATTTTCAGTGAGCCTGTAGTCAAACACATAATATAAAGTAAACGTCTCTCAAAAAACATTACTGTAACATAAAGAAAACAAAACAATCCATTCCCTTCTTCCCCCCGGTGTTGTTCTTGAACGTGCCCAGCACAAATCTCACCTGTAGTGGAGCTACACTTCCTGCGTCACTATTCCTATATTCAATTTCTCACATGAAGGCAAACGTGAGCCTGGAGCTCAAAACCAGTAAATTAAAAGAACAGCATCCTTATATGATACAAGTAAAAATATCATGCCTCAGCCATACAAAAAGGTCTAGCACATCACAGGGATGCCTCTGAGGACCATTTCTGTCCCAAATAACAATGTAAAAATAAAGTGACACTCTCTGGTGAAAATGAATAGTTGTGATTTTACCTCATTGATCTGTCCTTAGCCTCTCTGTGATATTCGGAACGGTAGCGTCCCACCTCAACAACAGCAAGTGAAAGTGCAGGGCGCCAAATTCAAAACAACAGAAATCTCATAATTAACATTCCTCAAGCATACAAGTATTTTACACCATTTTAAAGACAAACTTCTCGTTAATCCCACCACAGTGTCCGATTTGAAATAGGCTTTACGGCGAAAGCACACCAAACGATTATGTTAGGTCAGCACCTAGTTTCAGAAAAACACAGCCATTTTTTCAGCCAAAGAGAGGTGTCACAAAAAGCAAAAAAAGAGATACAATCACTAACCTTTGATGATCTTTATCAGATGACACTCATGGGACTTCATGTCACACAATACATGTATATTTTGTTCGATAAAGTTCATATTTGTATCCAAAAATCTGAGTTTACATTGACGTGTTAGGTTCAGTAGTTCCAAAACATTCACATCAAAAAACAGAAATACTCATCATAAATGTTGATGAAAATACAAGTGTTATACATGGAACTTTAGATAAACTTCTCCTTAATGCAACCCCTGTGTCAGATTTCAAAAAAGCTTTACCGAAAAAGCACACCATGCAATAATCTGAGTATAGTGCTGGGACAACAAAACAGCCAAACAGATATCTGCCATGTTGTGCAGTCAACAGAAGTCAGAAATAGCATTATATATATTCACTTACCTTTGATCTTCATCAGAATGCACTCCCAGGAATCCCAGTTCCACAATAAATTTTTGATTTGTTCGATAAAGCCCCTCATTTATGTCCAAATACCTCCCTTTTCTTGGCGCTTTTACTACACAATCCAAAATCACGATGCGCAGGCAAGTCCATGCGAAAGTTCAGACGAAAAGTTATATTACAGTTCGTAGAAACATGTCAAATGAAGTATGGAATCAATCTTTAGGATGTTTTTATCATATCTTCAATAATGTTCCAACCGGAGAATTCCTTTGTCTGTTGAAAAGCAATGGAATGCAAGCTAACTATCACGTGAACGCGTGTGGTCAACAAATGGCACTCTGCCAGACCTCTGTCTCATTCCCCTCTCATTCGCCCCCACTTCACAGTAGAAGCGTCAAACAAAGTTCTAAAGACTCTTGACATCTAGTGGAAGCCTTAGGAAGTGCAGTATGACCCCATAGATAATGTGGTTTCGATAGGGAATGAGTTGAAAAACTACAAACCTCAGATTTCCCACTTCCTGGTTGGATTTTTTCTCAGGTTTTCGCCTGTACTCACAGACATCATTCAAACAGTTTTAGAAACTTCAGAGTGTTTTCTATCCAAATCTACCAATACTATGCATATATTAGCAACTGGGCATGAGTAGCAGGCTATTTACTCTGGGCACCTTATTCATCCAAGCTACTCAATACTGCCCCCCAGTCCCAAAGAAATTATAGTATAATCCAGCAAAGCAGTCCTACCGGTTATGAAAGTAATAAGGCATGCTAGTGGGATACAGCCCAGCACAGGATGCTGGTGACACTTAATTGGAGAAGATGGGCCCTTGGTAATGGTTGGAGTGGAATAAGTGGAATAGTATCAAGTACATCAACCATTTCCTGAGCCGATCGCCTGCAGTCCACAGAGAAATGTTGCGACTTCTTTGGGCGTTTTGAATAATCTTCTCTGTCCACCATGGATGATTCTCATCGTTGCAGGTTGAAGCAGCACAAAGGGAATGGTATTGGAGGTAAATGATCTTTACACCTGGTAGAAGTCCTTCCTGCGTTTTACCATCCCGGGAGTCATGTCTGGAAATAATTGAATTAACTCCCCATTGTATAGGATCAACCCCTTCTCTTTGAAATGTTTGGCCGAGAACTGAGAACTTTCTCTCTGTCCCGGTACCTCAGGAACTGGACAAGTAAGGGTTGTGGGTTCTGATCAGGGGATGGGCGAGTGACCTGTGTGCCCATTTGATGATCAGGGGCTCAGCAAAATGTTCTTTGCCCAGAAGGAAGGGTATAATGGCAGCAGCGAAATCAATGGGGTCCATCTCTTCACAGCCCTTGCGGAGGCCGATAATTCTAATGTCACTTCGCCTACTGTAGTTTTCAAAATGGTCAACCTTATTCATCAGGTATTCGTTGTTTTTAGCACAGTTTCTGTAATTTCATCCCCATGCCCTCTAGCTTGTCCTCAGCACTGCCGACACGCTCTTCAGCCTCTTCCATTCGTGATCCTAGATTGTTGATTGATGTTGTCAAACCTGAGATGGAGTTGTTGATTTCAGCCAGCTGTGCTGAGATGGAGCAGCTAATCTCAGCCGTTTTCAAGTTAATTTGTGTTGTGAGGGTGTTATTGCCTTCTGTGATCAGGATGGGGGCTAGCCTAGCTTCTTGCTGATGTGTAATGAAGCCATCTTGGGTTTCCAAGGAGGCTATTGTCAGAGGTTCATTCTCCGTCGGTTTTTGGTCTGTTTTAGTGCTTTTCTTGCCCTTTTCTGTCTTGTAGGCATATCACCAGTTATCAAGTTTTAGGATAAATTTGTTAAAGATTCATCGGGAATTCTCAGTCAAGCTTCTTCCTAGCTTCTCTGCATCATGTGACCCCCCCCCCCCCCAGAGGTGGAGTTATTAAATTACATTCCAAATTCCGTATCACCAAGCAAAAAAATGGTAGTTCCAACTGATAACGTTCACTTCCCTGAAACGTCTGTAATGTCATGTTTCTTCTCGCAGTATCGCATTGTTACAGTGCCTTGCGAAAGTATTCGGCCCCCTTGAACTTTGCGACCTTTTGCCACATTTCAGGCTTCAAACATAAAGATATAAAACTGTATTTTTTTGTGAAGAATCAACAACAAGTGGGACACAATCATGAAGTGGAACGACATTTATTGGATATTTCAAACTTTTTTAACAAATCAAAAACTGAAAAATTGGGCGTGCAAAATTATTCAGCCCCTTTACTTTCAGTGCAGCAAATTCTCTCCAGAAGTTCAGTGAGGATCTCTGAATGATCCAATGTTGACCTAAATGACTAATGATGATAAATCAGGATATGACACTTCTGGAAGATTTTGTAATTTGCACCTGCTGTATAGGCTAGCTGCATAACTCTTGACATTAATACATTTTTATTCAACACAAAACAATGAAAATTGCTCAAATAAATGTTTATACATAAATTCTTATTTCCCCAGATAGCACATAATGTTCTGAGAACCATATGTTTCTTAGAGCTTGGTGATAGTGTGGTGCTCCTATAATTATTTTGCATACAACCTTCCCCACACTTTCTAGGAATGGTGCAGGATAGTTGCTTGGCTTTGGAACATTCTCAGCACATTTAAGGAACTTGACAAACAAACTTTATTTTCTTGATATTTTATTAAAAGTATAAGTCATTTAGCAGATGTATTTACCCTAAGCGACCTACACTCACGCTTGCATTCATTTTATGTATGGTTGGTCCTGGGAATCAAACCCACTACCCTGGCATTAGAAGTGCTATGCGCTACCAACTGAGCTACAAATCAACATATGTCTTATTACTTTAACATAACCTTTCCTGAAATGTCAAACATTACATGTTGGTAATGTTCTAGGAATGTTCTCCAACCTGTTTGACATTGGGAATATTCTCAAATAGTTTAGAGAATATTAAGAAAAACAATTCTTCTGTGGGAATTTTAGTACTTCAGCATAACATTTTCTACAGGTTTCCTCATGGTTCTATTTAAAGTCATGTTCTCAAATTGTTCCAAGAATGTTAAGAAACAACATTCCATAAAAAACACAATAAAACTTTAGTAATGTTCAGAGAATATTCTAAGAATGTTATTTAAAAAATATATATATTCCATTCTCAGCAGCAACAAAACTCTCTATCCTCTATCTTGTTAAGTGTGTTCAGGTGTGTTGGCCAATTAGTGGGGATGGCCAACACACCTGAACACACTTAACAAGATAGATTAGAGAGTTTTGTTGTTGCTGAGATTGGAATATATATATCTCTGATCTTAATGAGTGCTTGTTTCCTTTGAAATAGGGTCTGTTTGAATAGACTAAAAGGAACAGCCTTTGATGCGTAAAAAAAACACGTCACGCTATCTCCATCTTGGTGACTTAGTGGACTTATTCCAATGATCGAGAACAAAAGATTATAGGTTTGGATGATACTCACTGATACTGTGTCACAATAAGAAATAAATGTGTTTGCACGATTAATGCCTAAGGAAATACATTTCCATGTGTCTTATTTGTGCTTGGTGTTCAAAAAAGTTAACCCAAAAAAGCTAGTAGTGTTGTTAAAAGTCGTATTGAAACATTCAGTGAACGTTTTAAGGAAGTGAATTAAAACCCTCCAGTTAACCTATGATTTCCATTATCAGAGCTGTAATAAAACCTCCCAGGAAAACATTCATGGATCCAGGGTAAAACGTTCTCAGAACCTCCCTGCAACCTAAAACTAAACGTTCCCAGAACAGGCGAAATTGTCACTTCTGTTCTCAGAGATTTATTTTTTTAAACGTTCAGTTTTACCGGTCAGAAAACGTATGGCTTCATCTCCACAACCAATGTGAAACCAAAAACATGCATTCCCACAACTTCCAAGGAATCAAATATGCTAGCTGGGGCATGTCATTAGCCTACTGTGTAACAGCTTCAAAATGATTGCTAGTACTCGACTGCCCTTTTAGCATTTCATATTTTAAATTTCATATGAAAAACTCTCTAAGGATTTGATAGTGTATTGCCCTGTAAGCCTACAAGTGTAAATGCAATGCTTGCCGAAGTAATGGGAATTGACCCTGTTAGCATTGTTCACAAAAGTCCAAAGGTATGTACACAACTGCGCTCCGTTTATGAGTTTATGAGTTCATTCACTTCATGACTGAAACTCACACACAATATCCATGGGAAAGTCATCTTTACAGTAAGCACAAATAGTGTTGCAGGCTATAATGTAACAACACACAGTTTACTGATTTGTACAGACATTTACTGAAACCTACTTAAGGAACACGCCAAAAACACAATTAGTGCTGAAATAACAGTCTCACAGAGAAGACGTGACAGGAACAGAATAATAATGGCCCCTTTGTTTCCTCTGTGTACGTGCTAATTTCTTCACGTCCGACCCTTTGCCATGGTGTCTTGGTCGAAATTGCGGATCCTGTTCTTGATGTGGCTTAATTTAGCTTTCAGATAGTCACATCGTTCCTTCTTCTCCAGGAAGGCAGGGTCCTGTGAAGTCACACAGAAACACACATTGTTTTGACTGCAGCTCTATCACTCCACAGCTTTCCCTCATAGCCCCAGATTTTGTTTGTGATGTATATATGGTAAATTACAATTTCCAGAGGCCCCATTTCAAAGTGGCAGCAATATTATTCGCATGAATGGGCAGTTTTATTGAAAAAGATAATACTACCTGGGTGTTTACACAACAGTAACAATTTTAATAAATCTCAGTTGAATGTGAAAATGATTGCTGAATGATTTTTGGAATTGTCTCAGCGTGAGCGAGGAAACGTGAGAGGAATGTTATAGGGACCTCTGCACATCACTTACACTCTTTTTTTGCTCATACTTCTTCAAAATCCGCTGGATTCTTTTCTGCTCCTACAGACAGAACAAACACCCGCAATTCAATTGGTTAAAAGGATGAAAGATATTTATGTTTAAAAATACTATCATCCAGACATGCTATTTTTAGTGGAAACCTTTGTTCAGAACATACCTCTTATTGATCAGTGGCCGTGACAGTGAGATAACAAAAATGCGACTGTGCAGTTACACTTCCAGACAGAGGAAAGTTATCGTGGTGTATCTTATCATAGTGAGATCGAAAAAAAACACCATCAAGCCTCAGGCCCAGTTTTAAAGTGGCAGATGAAATCACTCACCTCATGACTGTTGCCATCTTTGAGGAGTTTACCCATCATGGCATCCAGCTCTCTGAACTTCACGAGGGTCTCACTGATGTCTTTGTGAAGGTCCTTGTACTCCTGATACTGGTCGTTGAAGACAGCTTTGTATTTCTCCCTATCCTCCAAAGAGGAGATTTCTGGATACTTCCTTAAGGAATAAGACAAGACACAAGACTATGATAGATAACCTACCATACCATTATTACACCAAGCTTAATACATTTACACAAAATACGAGCACTCTGTCATTTTAAAAGTCACTAATGACATTGAGTCTGTCTCTCCATATGCACCTCAGCTTAAGTGAGAGTCGGTCATCCTTGCTCAAAATCTGTCTCAGGATATTAGGCATAGGTCCTCTCACTCACATGACATAATCAGCGATGACTCTGGGCTTCTGGGCGTACCCTGTGGGGATGGCTCTGTTCCGGCTGCCTGGCTCCTCTTGCTGAAAGTCTGTGACGTGGAGGAGTTTGGTTGCCCTCATTGAGCTGTCCATCTCATCCTCAAACACAATTCTCTTGGTCTGCGGATTGGGAGATTTGCTCTGGGCCACAGGGATGGGCCTCAGATTCTCCTGAAGCCAAAGTTGAAGCATAAGGTATCATTCAGCAACTCAGAGTATATTAGCTACCAGAGCATCCAATGACACATGTACACTGTGCTGAAAGAGCGAAAGCAACCTGTTTCATTCTTACGCGATCACTCTACAGTAGGGATGGGCAACTGGCAGCCCGCTGTCCCCTTTTGTAGGCCCGAGGATTAAAAAAAAAAGGAATTCAGTCGGGGTTACAGTTGAGAGTTAGAATAGTACAATACAAAAGGTTAAATTGCGAAATGTTGTAGAGCATCAGCAGTTTTCTCTTGTTATGTCAGTCACTGACTGACAGTCACTCAATTAGCCATGTCAGCTAACATTTTTTAGATTGGTAAATTAGTGTAGCCAGCTATCTAAACTAGTAGTAATTATGGTTGAATTACTGACCGGTGGACCCACATTGATTTTGTTATAGTCACTCTCATTCAGATTATATCATATTAAAAACTGTGAGAGGTTGGTGGCACCTTAATTGGGGATAACGGGCTTGTGGTAATGACTGGAGTGGAATCAGTGGAATGGTATCAAATACATCAAACACATGGTTTGATGCCATTCCATTTGCTCCGTTCCAGCCATTATTATGAGCCATCCTCCCCTCAGCAGCCTCCTATAATCTCCACCCCGTGGCAAAATGTGTAGAATTGCAGGAAACTAGCTGTTAACTGCACATGTGGGTACTCAGACCCTCAAGCCACTTCGACCCTTCATGATGAGTTGAGATTTTTTGTGGCCCCCACCCCCATTCCTGCTTTACAGTAACTGCAGCTGTGTGAAGTTATGTACAGTATGTGACTCTATTGTCAGGATTTGGCCAGGGTTGTTCCGGGTTTTGGTCACTAGATGCCCCCATTGTGCTTTTTGACCTTATGTTTTTTCCCTTGTTCCCCATTATTATTTGCACCTGTGCCTCGTTTTCCCCTGATTGTATTTAAACCCTTAGTTTCCCTCAGTTCTGTGCTCTGTGTTTGTATGTTAGCAACCAGCCCTAGTGTTCTGTGTATTCTTGTTGATTCCGGTGGATGCTCTTGTGGAATTCTGTTTTTGGTTTTAAGTATCTCTTGAGGCTTTTTTTGTGCTATTCCTACCACCTTTTGGATTTGCCATTTTTTTGTATTGAAGGACTTCTCCTTTTTACTTTATTAAATACACCGTCTTAAGTACTGCTGTGTCTGCCTCATCTTCTGGGTTCTGCTGACTATTCGTGGCTCAGTTGGTTAAGTGACTGTTTCTCACTCCGGAGACCCAGGTTTGTAACCAGGTCCTGACATCTATGACATTGTTCAGCTTATCTAAATAAATAATTTTAACTGTCCAGAGATGCAACACGTATGGTAGAGAATCATATTGTTCCTGTATGTTGTCTTCAGTTGGCAAACTAATCTTATTTGGTTACATTAGCTCAGCTGAATGATGCAATCGCCATTTTCGCTCCTCACCTTCCGCCCGTGCTTATCTTATTAATGCATTATCTCTGTTGTTCTTTACTTATAGTTGGTTGCTGCGAGAACTGATAAGCTGGACTATTTAAAAACAGTAATAAACTTGGGCTGTAACAGCCAGCTGCACTGCTATATGAAACAATGGTGTCCCCATACGTATCCACATGAGTAGTTTCACTGCTGTTATTTTGAGACCCAAGGCATTGTTGGCACATTCCCAGTAGTAACGGTACATTCTGTGACCTCTAAGTGCTGATTAATCTGACACCATTCCCACAACAACTTCCAGATGCCAATGGGCAAGAGAAATACCATGAGTCAGGTTCCTGCTGTAATAAGTGTCATACCTCAGTCAGAGGAAAGGGCAATGTAGAGAGTGTCAAATTAGATTAATACTCTAGACATTAGATTAATACACTAAATGTAACTCACTTGACTAGTGAGATGCGTGTCTGCTAAATGACAACTCCAAAAAATAAAATAAAAAGATGATAAAGGATCAGTGAACACTGGGATTTAAACAAAAATCCAACCACCCACCTGGTTCTTAAAGAACTCTATCTCCCTGCGGGTGGCCTCGTGCCTCCACATCTTCAAACACACCAGGAAGCTGATGAGGTACATCAGCATGTTGATGAAGATGAAAGCCGTGCCAGCCATCTGGCCCCCGTCCACCCGACACAGGCTGGACATTATGGGGTTAATGCCTATAGTCATGTAACACAAACCCCCACGGTTGAGGTCATTCAGGTACACGATACCAGCAGCCATGTAGAGGAGGAACAGGGCGACGTTGATGACGCCTTCAGTGAGAGGCCACCAGGGTGAGTCCAGGAGGATGGTACGGTAGTACATAGTCAGCCCTATTACCAGTAGGAGGATGGTTACAATCCACGCCACCCCAACCACCGCTATCACGAATAGAGTCATAGGTCCATTATAGGACTTCCCCGATGTGCCATATCCATTGTTATACGCACCATTGTACAGTCCATAGGAGTTCGACCACTCACTGTCCTTATGGATGTAGGCACAGACACAGGCAAGGACCATACCGCCAAAGAGAAGTTCAAACCCAGCCAGGAGTCTCAGTAACCCAGGCCATGATTTCATATAGGAGTACTTCAGCTTGTAGACCTCCACCTTCTCAGCATAGTACTCAGCTGGATGGATACTGGTCAGCTCTGATTCCTCTGGAAGATAATGGAGTAGGTCATTGTCTATAGGAACGTCCCTCAACAAGGGCCTATGGGAACTCTTGTTGGAGGTCCCCAGTGAGTCCTGAGTGTCCCAGTACCTCCTCTCCAGTATGGGACTGACAGGTGGACTCACCCTGGTCCCATTGGGCACAATCTTGACCCCTGCGGAGCCCAGGTCAGAGTCAGCATCCCCATTGCTCCATTTCTGGAGAATACTGCCCCATGATTGGGGGAGGAGAGTTCTCAACCTGTCCTTAAGGGTCCCCTCGTCCCCACCACTCCCCACTCCTTGTACATATGGGGGAGTGCTGGATGAGTGGGCAGTGGAGTTTGCGTCATCTGAAAGGTCGTCATCTAAGGCCCTCTGAGGTGTTAGCTCTAGCGGGGCGTTGTTCAAGGAGTTTTTCTGCAAAGAGGAGTTCCCATCCACACTCTCCGGGTCTCCTCTCTTGAATATCTTATTCCAGCTTTTCATAATACGGGCTGATATACAGTAAGGGGGCTCTGGGTTTAGTTAATCATTGAGAATGGAAGAAAGATACCATTTCTTGTCGAAGAGGAACTGTGTGAATCAAAGAGGAGTACAAACACAACAGGGTTAGGCCTATCGTAATAAGGATTTAGCATTTTTGAATACGTGTGCTGTGTATTTTTTTGCTTGTAATAATGGTTAATATTGAAAAACTTTTCGACCAATTAATCCTATTTGACATCATTTTCTACTCACTCCCCTTTATGCTGTAGCACATATAAGTTATATGTCAGCTGTAAATAGTGCTCCCTAAGAATATTTGATCTTAAGAAAGAAAATGACCATGGTGGAATGTTTGTGAAACACTTTTTTTCTTTACAGCATTAGGAAAGCAGCATACAATAGCTTCTCACAGGGTTCTGAGGAAAACTCATTTATCACATTGTACAGTCAAAGTCGCTCACAACTCAAAAAAGGAGAAAACCAAATTGCTTTCTGGTCCAGACCCTGCATTTTTACAGTTGGCTACTCAACACACAAGACAGAAGAGACTTAAAACTGACCTTTGGCTCCTTCACAATAAGTGTACACTTGGGCTTAACGTCTACACAAATGATCAATTTATAACTGTCAACATAAAACCTTCAAATAAAGTCTTAAATAAATCCCTTGAGGATTTTCTTTACAGTGAAAATCGGATTTATATAACATAATGTGGAAGTTAAAAATCTCCTTTAAAATGTAGGCAGCTTACCTTGTTGTGGCTAAGGGCAAGCTCCACACTGGCCAGTTATGAGTTTAGCAGACATTTGAGTGCTGTGAGGCAAAAACCCTTCTCAAAATGGATGCCTCTACAGCAGGCCCAGCCAAACCTTCTTAGGTGACTCAGTTTTGTTATTGCAGGCTGTTGAGCTGAGAGGAAGCAGAGCTTAAACATTAAACCTGAACAGCCTTCTGTTAATGCTGCTGATTGGCTGACACCGCTAGGCTAATTTCTGTCGGAGAACAGCTATAAATATTGACATTCATAAGCTAGAGCTTCCCAAACTTCTCTGACGCTCAGTGTATTTTACTTCAACAGGTGTTTGAATGTGTTTAAGAAGAGAACAGACGTCACATTTCCCTATGAAAGAGTTACGTTTATTCTGAAAATGTTATCTCTGGTAATACAAAATACATGCTAAACATTTATCAGGGGTATCCCCTCAGTTTGATATCAATCAAATGGTATTAATCACATTACAACCACTATCTAAGATCTACAAAATAGCTCATCCCATTATCTATAATTCTATTATATTATCATAACCTAAACAGAGCCAAGTCTGGCACTAGAGGGCACCATACTCCAGTTCTGAGAGCACAACCCCAGTAGCCATGTTCCTGCCTCTCTTGCCTCTGTTTCCTCAGTCATGTACTGTATAAAAAGGCTTTTGACTTTCTCCTTCTGATATGAACATGGCTGGACTACAGGTCTGTCTTTACTAACTTTCAGTTTTGTCAGGTTCAGCGCCGAGCCTGAATCCCTCCGTGCCTCGATCCAAACCAGCAGCTCGCAAGACCTTACCTGTAGTGAGGAGTTTCCCTCCAGGGTTGGAATGATTTAGGAAGTGCTGATGCTGAGCGAACTAGATTTTGCTTCCCCTGGAATGCCTAGACTGATATAGAAAGTAAGGCATGACGTTTGGGCCTCATGCTCGCCTCTGTGTCTATGTTCTTCAGAATCTGCCATGACTGTGACATTCGTCAAAACAATGGCCAGCGCCACCTGTATTGAGCCACCCATCAGTCAATCAATCCAATTCCACCCTGCACCACTCAGAGGTTGATGTTACATTCCACACCATTTCTGTATGGACTAAGATTTTTTTTATTTTTAAGTAATGATATCAAGATATTATCGTCTTCTCTCAACAATGCACATAGAGCAACTCCATTCCGTTGCACCTCACTGACACTCCAACTGACACTATCATGAGTGTGGATATGAGAGTGCGTTGCACAATGACATTGTTTTATCATCCAGCTAGCTTTTCCTCCATGGTCAACGGTATTGTACAATATTGAGTATGTACCCTAAGCTCACTCGACAGCTAGCTTGAAATGACACGATTGGAGCCACCTTGTGGGTGGCTCAAACCGTTGGAATGTTGTCAAGGAGCGTGGTCGTGTGTGATAGCAAAGCAGAGGTCCCGAGTTTGAGCCAGGTATGAGCCGAATATTGCGGGAAGTGGTACTCGTTAAGCAAAGCAACGAGTTTGTTCCATGTGCACATTTATATGGGGAGAAACCTCAAGGCAAGGACATCTGAAGTGAATAGCCCAAACCCCCTCACATGCAACCTCCTACCCCCTCAGTGAGCACTGTATCCCCCCACGGTCTTACCCAGCCTCAAGCCACCTCATCTAGTCCTGTCCTCTGCTGTTCAGTTGGGAACACATAGACATGGAATGCATAGAATAGATATGAATCTCTTTTCCAGGTGGCAGTGGGTCGTGTCTGTTATGTACATTGTACTTCTATTCAGCTGCTGTTGATGCTGTATTTTTGAGAAAGGTGAAGGTCACTTGTTCAGTTGAAAACAATGTTGAGAGCATTGCAGATAGAAATGTAGCGTAGATAGAGAATGAACAGCTGGGAACTCTATTCCACATGACAGAGGATCAGATCTGTTCTTTACATTACGTTTCTCTGTAACTGATATTATGTTTTTGCTCTAAGTGACTTCCCTTGTTTATTAAACAGTATTGGTATCTCTGACTTTGATCACTGAGTAGAGGTTGTTGTAAGGGATGACAAAACACCAATTCAGATGGCTGCGGTGTGATGCAAGTGTTCGATATTACTGTAAATGGACAATGAACAATATGCAACATTTTAAAATTGTGAGATATGATCATGGATCTGAATCACTGGCCTTGGTTGGAGCGATTGTGCCAGATGGAGGACATGTCCAACAAACATGCACACACAACTTCATGGCTCCGGCCCTGACGCATGGCTCATGGCACCGGAAATGGGCCTCTCCCTCTTCACAGCTAAAGGAAGCAGAGGAGCCACGGCAGCCTGCCACAGACAAGCTCATTTGTAGCGTTTCATCCTGTTTCCCTCAGACCTTCGAGTGAGCAGGATGATGGATACAGGAATGGGAGACGCTCGCTCAAAGAAACATCTCCACAGGAAGCCCCCTATACTTCTCCTCCTCCTCCTCCAAGTCACCACTGTCCATCGAAAAAAAGACAGAAAATATATAGATACATTCCTATCCTCTTTGATATCTCCAAGTGTATGCCCAACCACGTTAGTGGAAGGTGATTGGAGGAGTATTAGCATATTGCAGCTGGTAGTAGTCTCCAGGGCAGACAGGGAGTGGCAGTGGGCACATAATTCAATAAATGACTTCCTATGCCAGGGCTGATGTCCCAAACAGACCTTTTTTTGCACTTCAAGGCCTCTGTGAGTGTTGCGTAATACCGAGGGGGGAGTGGCCACACTTATTGGGGGAAAAAGGTGTGTCATGACCTCTCCCATGATTGGCCACTCTGTATATAATTAGCGTCAGGGGATTGTTTTATATATGTAAACATAAATAGCCTCCTTAAGCCGGGCCTGTACATTAATGGGTGTGCCCCCCGTAGCCTGTCCATTTGTGACGACACCTCATAGTTCATCTTAGAATGGGGCCTAAGCAGCCAGATGTCCCCTGGAGGACTGTGTTTATGTTTCAATACAGACTCCAGTAATGTTTCAGGACATTCCCCTCCACAGGATTTATTTACAGGAGGAGCACACGTTTTCTGTGGCTGACACAGCACCATTCTGGCTCTCTGTCGGCACTTGGCACAGCATGTTCCAGTTTCTCTGCTCCTGGGGGCTCCACTCAAAAACAAATGTGCTCATGAGAGGATGGAGGAAACTGTCAAATATGGATTTAGAAAACTGATGCCAAACACACATTCAGTTACAATTACCACATGAAATGTGTTATGATGATACCTTATTCTATCAAAAGGGAATCTGAGGTGCAGTAAGTACTGTGGGTGTGGTTGTAGAGGTAGTGAGGGTGATCTGTACCACACACTTGTTTAAATTAGAAGTATTTACAGTACTATTTACACTGTCAAATACTTTTCCTTCAAAATATTATTTATCCCAATGTTTGTCAAAAATTGGAGAGCAAAATCATAGCTGAAGATAGTCTTTAATGACCAGACGTTCTCCTCATTGGGGTACAACTGTTACCTGCAAATGAAAGAACAACATACTGTATACAGAGCACATACTATCCCCGATTGCCATCCATTAAAGCTGGTTCTACAAATGCATTATGTGGCAGTGTACACATAATAATGTTATACTTTACTTTTCGAGTTTTCATCCTGTTTAACCCAGTTTAAACATAGTCAGATGCCAGCTTTGAGAAGTAGCCTGTTATCTTTGAGAGACCTACGAATTCTTTATTATATTCAGATTATTAGCCCGAACCAGATATTTTCAGCATATTAATATCAATTTCCCTCTCTCTCTTTGCAAATTTGTTGCATTTTTAGTGAGGACTCCATTTTCAGAAAATGAGGACTCTATTTTGCTGTAACAGCTATTGTAATGATGTTTTGGCAGTTAGCATGTAGAAAAACCCTGGGGCATGTCATAAGGAAATATACCGTCTAGAACTGAGTTCTCTAGTATAATGTGAAATACAGAGAGCAATACCCTGTCTATACATTACTTTATTCTTTAGATTTCTGTAATGTTCTGAACATTGCGCCCCGCTGCATCTGCCCCTGCGTTATTACATTAGTCCCATTTTCTCTGTGACTTCCACAATGAGGTCATATTCACGGGACACCCACTCTCACTGCTTCCAAACCCCATGGGGCAAAATAGAAATCTGTCAGTAAATCAGGTATAGCTCTAATCTTTCTCTCTCTCTATGTGCTTCCTCTCTGCAAGCTGAAGTACCTCTACTCTCTGGAGAGGACATTCAAGCACCTCTGATGTCTGTTTACTGGTGCTAAACTAAGTATCACATACTAAATGCAATGTGGAGAGGGACATGGGGGTTCCCCCATCTATTGACCAAATTTTCACACCATCAAAACGGTTGTAGAAGCAAAAACATAATGAAAAATATTATTCATTGTGGAGCTTTTATTTTTGGTGATGACAGATGAAGGAGTTAAATCTCAAACATACAAGGACGGTAACCCCGGTATGCTTGGAACAGGTGAGAGCACAATGGAGTAGCCCTCCAATCATCTTGAAGGTGCAACACTGATTTAAAGAGAGACTGTACGTAATGGAGTGATATCCCTCAGTTGGAGAGGATGGTTAGAGTGTTGGGGGGGGGGGGGGGCAGAGAAGAGTCATGCTTGATTAAATCAAGTTTTTTTTTTTAAGAAAGAAAAAGATTCACGCTTGATTAAGTCCAATTCACATCAACCTGAACATGTTATTAAACCAAGAGCTCTCTCTCTCTCTGGACAGCCTGACCGCTGGCAGACGCTTACAGGTACAAACTTGGTCGACTGGTCGGAGGAAGTCAGACTACAACGTCTAACAGACTTGCTGACATGGTTTGTTCTCCTTACTAAAGCCATATCGTAATACAGTGTTCTCTTGAGTGATAACGTGAAAATTGTTGTTTTTTTTATGGGAGACCCATGACCTTTTTGAAGGAGGTCAAGGTAATGAGTATCTTGGGCACCTTGGTACTTGTGAACTTGTGAACAATTTACTGTCTATAACCATCCAAGTATTTATTTAGTACTTGTTTATATATACAGTACCAGTCGAAAGTCTGGACACACCTACTCATTCAAGGGTTTTTATTGATTTTTACTATTTTCTACATTGTAGAATATTAGAAGACATCAAAACTATGAAATAACACATATGGAATCATGTAGCAACCAAAAAATCTAAATGTATTTTAGATTGTTCGAAGTATCCACCCTTTGCCTTGATGACAGCTTTGCACACTCTTGGCATTCTCTCAACCAGCTTCATGAGGAATGCTTTTCCAACAGTCTAGAAAGAGTTCCCACATATGCTGAGCACCTGT
Source organism: Oncorhynchus masou masou (assembly GCF_036934945.1). Lineage (NCBI taxonomy): Eukaryota > Metazoa > Chordata > Actinopteri > Salmoniformes > Salmonidae > Oncorhynchus > Oncorhynchus masou. Next base: position 38,823,108 of record NC_088214.1, on the reverse strand, counting down.
TGGCTGCTTTTCCTTCACTCTGCAGTTCAACTAATCCCAAACCATCTCAATTGGGTTGTGGTTGGGTGAAAGCCAGGTAATCTGATGCAGCACTCCATCACTCTCCTTCCTCGTGAAATAGCCCTTACATACCCCGGAGGTGTGTTTTGGATCATTGTCCTGTTGAAAAACAAATTATAGTCCAACTAAGCGCAAACCAGATGGGACGGCGTATCGCTGCTGAATGCTGTGGTAGCCATGCTGGTAAAGTGTGCCTTGAATTCTAGATACATCACAGACAGTGTCACCAGCAAAGCACTCCCACACCATCACACATGCAGAGATCATCCATTCACCTACTCTGCGTCTCACAAAGACATGGCGGTTGGAACCAAAAATCTCAAATTTGGACTCATCAGACCAAAGGACAGATTTTCACTGATATAATGTCCATTGCTCGTGTTCCTTGGCCCAAGCAAGTCTCTTCTTATTATTGGTGTCCTTTTGTAGTGGTTTCCTTGCAGTAATATTGGGGCTCCCGAATACCGCAGTGGTATAAGGCACTGCATCAGTGCATCAGTGCAAGAGGCATCACTGCAGTCCCTCGTTCGAAACCAGGCTGCATCATATCCAGCCGTGATTGGGAGTCCCATAGGGCGGCACACAATTGGCCCAGTGTCGTCCTGGTTTGGCCAGGGTAGGCCGTCATTGTAAATAAGAATTTGTTCTTAACTGACTTGCCTAGTTAAATAATGGTAAAAAAATAAATAATTGGACCATAAATTATATAAATGATTCACACAGTCTCCTCTGAACAGTTGAAATTGAAATGTGTCTCTTACTTGAACTCTGTGAAGCATTTATTTAGGCTGCAATCTGAGGTGCAGGTAACTTGAACTTATCCTCTGCAGCAGAGGTAACTCTGGGTCTTCCTTTCCTGTGGCCGTCCTCATGAGAGCCAGTTTCATCATAGCACGTGATGATTTTTGAGTGTGCACTTTCTAAGTTCTTGAACTTTTCCGGATTGACTGACACTAAACTAATGATGGACTGTCGTTTCTCTTTGTTTATTTGAGCTGTTCTTGCCAAAATATGGACTTGGTCTTTTCCCAAATAGGGCTAACTTCTGTATACCACCCCTACCTTGTCACAACACAACTGACTGATTCAAAAAGCACTAAGAACAAAATAAATTCCACAAATTAACTAAATTTAGGCACATCTGTTAATTGACATGCATTCCAGGTGACTACCTTTTACGAAGCTGGTTGAGAGAATGCTAAGAGTGTGCAAAGCTGTCATCAAGGCAAAGGGTGGCTACTTTGAAGAATCTGAAATATAAAACATATTTGATATATTTAACACTTTTTTGGTTACTACATGATTCCATATGTGTTATTTCATAGCGTTGATGTCTTCACTATTATTCTACAATGTAGAAAATGGTAAAAATCAAGAAAAACCCTGGAATGAGTAGGTGTGTCCAAACTTTTGACTGGTCCTGTATATATATATATATATATATTTCATTTTAAAACAGGGAATGCATTTGTTATTACTGAAACTCTCTAGATTTACAACTATAGAAATTCTAGTTTCCTAATAAAAAAGATATCTCAGTTAAAAAAAAATACAACTAAAGTAGCATAAAATCAAAGTGTAAATTTTCAAGCCATCCAAAAGGTTTTGCTCCATCGTCATTTTTGCACAGAACCATGCAAGGGGTGGGGTTGGTTTCTCAGTTCGGTCAGTGCCTGTCGCTATTTTGAGCCATGCCATTATCCGAAGACCTGTGGAAGCTCTGATTTGTAGTGATGGAAAAGGTAGACTACATTTCATAGTTTTGCGTGAGCATGAGTGCACAGCATCAAGCTTGAAGTGAACTCTCTCTCTCAGACACATTCTCACTCGTCTTTCTCTCTGACCTACTCAGATTTTAGTGGTTAGTATAAGTAGAAAAAGAGGGAAAAAAGTTTTCAAACATTTAGAGATATTGTGTAATGGAGGCAATGTTATGCATTACATTAAGACAATTTCTTTGAGTTTTTGAAGAGGAATGTATCTGAAAAAGGAATGCAATGCTTGTATTCAGAGTGTTAACATCATAAAAAAAACTTGCTCTGAAATTAGTAATTAAATAACCCTCTACTATTTGTACATTCAGGCACTGAAAAATCATGTCAATATGTAACTAAAAAAGATAGTCACACTCAACTTTCCCTTGGTAAGAACAAGGAAACTGAAACTTTGAAATTGGCATTCGTGTAAATTTTCCTACTCAGTAGTAATGTCATGTGCATTCCCCTTGCTCTCCTTTTGTATGAACCCCCTCCCCCTCCCCTTAAGTGTGTTTCAATACTGAACTGACGTCAGAGCTTTCAGAGGCCCTCTTAAACCGCCACCTTGACTTACGGGGAAAACGAAGGCAAATGTCCACCGTTTAAGTTTCCCTTCGTGCAGACGCAGGTGTCCTCTTGTCCTCCAGGCAGCCCCCCCCACCCCCCCCCCCACCCCACCCCACCCAGGTGTGATAGCCAGCTCTCACCCCAGCGAACCTGAACTCAGTCAGTTTAACTATACAAGGGCTTTTACAAAAAAAGCTAACTTGAACAGCCATACAATGGCTAAAAAATAAACCATATCTCTACTTGTCTCGGTTTAAGTCATTTAGGTTGTTGTTTAGAGGATGTGTCGAAGTTTTCACTCATTCGCATTGGAGCAGTTTCCAGTTCAGTCCTGCCCTGGGAGTTCAGTCATAGCGGTGTTTGTTTTTGGATTTGAAGGCAGAGGGGGTTTAGGGGGGTTAGGGGAGCGCTATGGGGCTCCAAAGGAGAAGTTGTAGTCGGGGGTGGTGCGGTTTAGGGCAGGTTCAAGGGCTAGCCGCTGTCAGAGGAGGTGTGTGGCGCTGTGGAGGGCGAACGGCGTCGGCGGGCGGTGGAGGTCCAGGAGCGCTCTGAGCGTTCGGAGCGCTCTGAGCCCAGCGAGGCAGGCCGGAAGCGGTGCAGGAAACCGTCCAGAAATTCCTGCTGCTGCTGGGTTATGGCTTGGGAGATGAGGCAGGGCAGCGCCTGTAGGCTGCCCGTCACCGAGTCCAGCTTGTCCTCCAGCATGCCAATGCGCTTGTCTAGCTCCTCGCTGCGCTCCTGCAGCTCAGACACCAGGTCGTACATCACGTTCTGGGTCTGCAGGAGGAGGAGAGAGAGGTGGTGATGGATCTATTATGGTATACTATATGCTAACTGAATTTACTGTGTAGATAAAAATGTAGTCATTTGACAGTTGTCATAAATTGCACTAAAAAGTAAATATCGTATTCTATCAGTATTATTGGTATGGTCCATAAATTGCACTCAAAGCATGTATATGTAAATACTGTATTCTATCCGTATTATTGTATGGTGCATCTTTCTGCCAAAGAGCCAAAGATAGAAATTAGCCTAGTAGCTTTGATCTCACATCAGTTGCGCATGACCCCTTACGAGGTAATAATGAACAAATGAATGAATAAATAAATACATAAATCATGTTAGGGTAAACAAGCAAACAACTAGAATCTGAATCTAAGGATCTCAATATCAGAGTTGACAGGAAAGAGAAATATATCTGGGGTAGAAGGGGTAGTAACTAGGGCAGGGGGGGGGGGATCTTTTTTTATCAGCTATTTCTAAACACTCAATCACTGGAAGTGTATTCATATACAGCAGGGTTCCCCAACTGGTGTGATTTTGTTTCAGTTAAATATGATATATGTTTGTGCTACAAGCGATCAATTTGCAGTCTACAAATGATTATGTTCTGGCACCCTAACCATCCGCTCAAGAAAAGATCGTCTCGCAGATGAATCGAGTTGATGATCCCTGATGTCACGCCCTGGTCGAAGTATTTTGTGTTTGTCTTCATTTATTTGGTCAGGCCAGGGTGTGGCATGGGTTTTTGTATGTGGTGTGTTTGTATTGGGATTGTAGCTTAGTGGGGTGTTCTAGTTAAGTCTATGGCTGTCTGAAGTGGTTCTCAATCAGAGGCAGGTGTTTATCGTTGTCTCTGATTGGGAACCATATTTAGGCAGCCATATTCTTTGAGTGTTTCGTGGGTGATTGTCCTTAGTGTCCTGATGTCCTTGTTCTGTGTTTATTTACACCAGTATAGGCTGTTTCGGTTTTCGTTACGTTCTTTATTTTGCAGTGTTTGTAATTGATTCGTGTTTTAAGTTTGTTTATTAAACATGGATCGCAATCTACACGCCGCATTTTGGTCCGACTCTCCTTCCCACCTAGAAAGCTGTAACAGAATCACCCACCACAACAGGACCAAGCGGCGTGTCAACAGGCAGGAGCAGCAGGAGAAGCAACAGCGGCAGCAGGAGATATGAAATAAGGATTTCTGGACTTGGGAGGAAATCCTAAACGGAAAAGGACCCTGGGCAAAGCCTGGAGAATATCGCCTCTCCAAGGAAGAACTGGAGGCGGAGAAAGCGGAGAGGCGCTGGAATCAGGAGAATCAACAGAGGCAGCAGCAGCAGCAACAGCAGGAGAAGCAACAGAAGCAGCAGCAGCAGCAGCAGTGGGAGAGGCTGCATTACTTGGAGAAATGGACTTGGGAGGAGATCCTTGACGGAGAAGGACCCTGGGAACAGCCTGGAGAATATCGCCGCCCCAAGGAAGAACTGGAGGCGGTAAAAACGGAGAGGCGCCGGTATGAAGAGGCAGCACGGCGACGCAGATGGAAGCCCGAGAGTCAGCCCCAAAAATTAATTGGAGGGGGCTCACAGGGGGTATGGCGACGCTAGGTAGGAGACCTACGCAAAATTCCTGTGGTTACCGGGGGGCTAGAGAGACCGGGCTGGCACCGTGTTATGCTGAGGTGTGCACGGTGTCCCCAGTGCGGTTGCATAGCCCGGTGCGGTATATTCCAGCTCCGCGTATCGGCCGGGCTTGATTGAGCGTTGAGCCAAATGCCATGAAGCCGGCTCTACGCATCTTGTCCCCAGTGCGTCTCCTTGGGCCGGCTTACCTGGCACCAGCCTTGCGCACGGTGTCCCCGGTTCGCCTGCATAGCCCAGTGCGGGCTATTCCACCTCGCCGCACTGGCAGAGCGCCCGGGAGTATTCAGCCAGGTAAGGTTGGGCAGGCTCGGTGCTCAAGAGCTCCAGTGCGCCTGCACGGTCCGGTCTACCCAGTACCACCTCCACACACCAGCCCTCCGGTGGCAGCTCCCCACACGAGGCTTCCTGTGCGTGTCCTCGGCCCAATACCACCAGTGCCAGCACCACGCATCAGGCCTACAGTGCGCCTCGCCTCTCCAGAGCTGCCAGAGCCTTCCTCCTCTCCTGCGCTGTCGGAGTCTCCCGCCTGTTTAGCGCTGTCAGAGCCTTCCTCCTCTCCTGCGCTGCCGGAGTCTCCCGCCTGTTCAGCGCTGCCAGAGCCTTCCTCCTCCACAGCGCTGCCGGAGTCTCCCGCCTGTTCAGCGCTGCCAGAGCCTTCCTCGTCTCCTGCGCTGCCGGAGTCTCCCGCCTGTCCAGCGCTGCCAGAGCCTTCCGCCTCTACAGCGCTGCCTGAGTCTCCTGCCTGTTCAGCGCAGCCAGAGCTGCCAGCCTGCATGGAGCAGCCAGAGCTGCCAGTCTGCATGGAGCAGTCAGAGCTGCCAGTACGCATGGAGCAGAGCTGCCAGTCTGCATGGAGCAGTCAGGGCTGCCAGTACGCATGGAGCAGAGCTGCCAGTCAGAGCTGCCAGTACGCATGGAGCAGCTAGAGCTGTCAGTCTGCAAGGAGCTGTCAGTCTGCATGGAGCAGCCAGAGCTGCCAGTCTGCAAGGAGCTGCCAGTCTGCAAGGACCTGTCAGTCTGCAAGGTACTGCCAGTCTGCAAGGAGCTGCCAGTCTGCATGGAGCTGCCAGAGCTATCAGTCTGCAAGAAGCCGTCAGAGCTGCCAGTCTGCAAGAAGCCGCCAGAGCTGCCAATCTGCATGGAGCAGCCAGAGCCGTCAGTCTGCATGGAGCAGCAAGAGCCGTCAGTCAGTATGGAGCAGCCAGAGCCGCCAGTCAGCATTGAGCAGCCAGATCCGTCAGTCTGCCAGGATCCGCCAGTCAGCCAGACTCTTCCAGGTCCGCCAGTCAGCCAGACTCTTCAAGATCCGCCAGTCAGTCAGGATCCGCCAGTCAACCAGACTCTTCCAGATCTGCCAGTCAGCCAGACTCTTCCAGATCCGCCAGTCAGCCAGAGTCTTCCAGATCCGCCAGTCAGCCAGACTCTTCCAGATACGTCCGTCTGCCAGGATCCGCCAGTCAGCCAGACTCTTCCAGATCCGCCAGTCAGCCAGACTCTTCCAGATCTGCCAGTCAGCCAGACTCTTCCAGATCTGCCAGTCAGCCAGACTCTTCCAGATCCGCCAGTTAGCCAGACTCTTCCAGATACATCAGTCTGCCAGGATCCGCCAGTCAGCCAGACTCTTCCAGATCTGCTAGTCAGCCAGACTCTTCCAGATCTACCAGTCAGCCAGACTCTTCCAGATCCGCCAGTTAGCCAGGATCTGCCAGAACCGCCAGCCAGCCAGGATCTGCCAGATCCAACTACCTGTCTGAGCTTCCTCTCAGCGCTGAGCTTCCTCTCAGTGCAGAGCTTCTTCTCAGTGCTGAGATTCCTCTCAGTACTGAGCTTCCTCTCAGTGCTGAGCTTCCTCCCAGTGCCGAGCTACTACCCCTCAGTGCCGAGCTACTACCCCTCAGTGCCGAGCTACTACCCCCTCAGTGCCGAGCTGCCCCTCAGTCCCGTGCTGCCCCTCAGTCCCGAGCTGCCCCTCAGTCCAGTGGGGTTCTGGGTGAGGACTACTAGGCCATGGTTGGCGGCGAGGGTGGACTATCCAAGGACGCGAGGAGGAGGGACTAAGACTTTGATAGAGTGGGGTCCACGTCCCGCGCCGGAGCCGCCACCATGGACAGACGCCCACCCGGACCCTCCCCTATAGTTTTTGGTGTGCATCCGTGAGTCCGCACATTGGGGAGAGGGGGGTTCTGTCACGCCCTGGTCAAAGTATTTTGTGTTTGTCTTCATTTATTTGGTCAGGCCAGGGTGTGTCATGGGTTTTTGTATGTGGTGTGTTTGTATTGGGATTGTAGCTTAGTGGGGTGTTCTAGTTAAGTCTATGGCTGTCTGAAGTGGTTCTCAATCAGAGGCAGGTGTTTATCGTTGTCTCTGATTGGGAACCATATTTAGGCAGCCATATTCTTTGAGTGTTTCGTGGGTGATTGTCCTTACTGTCCTGATGTCCTTGTTCTGTGTTTATTTACACCAGTATAGGCTGTTTCGGTTTTCGTTACGTTCTTTGTTTTGCAGTGTTTGTAATTGATTCGTGTTTTACGTTTGTTTATTAAACGTGGATCGCAATCTACACCCCGCATTTTGGTCCGACTCTCTTTCCCGCCTAGAAAGCCGTAACACCTGATATACATATGCATTTTGAAAGTGTTCTATATCTGTAAATTCCACCGGTCCTAGTTCTGGGACAATTCAGGATCAAGGATGTCTTGTCAAAACGTAGACTAATAGCCCTGCAGTTAAATTAATGAGAGAATACATATCTCTGAGCTAATTGGTCATTTTGCATCATCATATATATCTGTCATTAACAGAGAATCATACGCTGAGGGAGTAATCTACAAATGACTTCACGGAAAAGCAAAGCCCTTCTGTGTGTTTAAGTGAACAGGCTACTACCCAGCAAACAGGGGGCGTTCTAATGACATTAACTTCATATGGCTGCAGGGGCAGTATTGAGTAGCTTGGATGAAAAGGTGCCCATTGTAAACGGCCAGCTCCTCAGTCTCAGTTGCTAATATATGCATATTATTATTAGTATTGGATAGAAAACACTAAAGTTTCCAAAACTGTCAAAATATTGTCTTGTGAGTATAACAGAACTGATATTGCAGGCGAACCCCTGAGGAAAAACACAGGAAGTGGCTTCTATTTTGAAAACTCCATGTTCCATAGCCTCCCTTTGCTGGATTTAAAGGGATATGAACCAGATTCCTTTTCCTATCGCTTCCTCAAGGTGTCAACAGTCTTCAGACATAGTTTCAGGCTTTTATTTTGAAAAATGAGCCAGAACGATAACATCGCGTCAAGTGGCCACATGAGTTTTGCTTGCGCAACATAATTCGGACAGCCATTTCCTTTCCGTCTCCTACTGTGCAAGACATTTGCGGTTGATATATTATCGATTATATATTTTAAAAACAACCTGAGGATTGATTATAAAAAACGTTTGACATGTTTCTGTAGACATAATGGAAACTATTTGGAATTTTTGTCTGCGTTGTCGTGACCGCTCTTTCCTGTGGATTTCTGAACATAACGCGACAAACAAACAGAGATATTTTGGATATAAAATTCATCTTTATGGAATAAACAGAACATTTGTTGTGTAACTGGGAGTCTCATGAGTGAAAACATCCGAAGATCAAAGGTAAACGATTAATCTGATTGCTTTTCTGATTTTCGTGACCGAGCTACCTGATGCTTAAGTGTACTTAATGTTTTATCGTGCTATCGATAAACTTACACAAACGCTTGGATTGCTTTTGCTGTAAAGCAAAATTTCAAAATCTGACACGACAGGTGGATTAACAAAAGGCTAACTGTGTTTTCCTATATTGCACTTGTGATTTCATGAATATAAATATTTATAGTAATATTTATTGTATGTAGCGCTATGCTATTCAGCGGTTGTTGATGACACTTATCCCGATAGGAGGATTGCAGCCATAACAGGTTAAGCGATGTTCCTATAAGGTCCCTTTAAGGGTTTTTGCGAGACATTATCCCACTGATGTTCTGAGAAGGTTCTAGGAACATTTGAACATGATGTTAACCTTGGGACTATAATAGGACGTTCAGTACAGGTTATTTTTATGTCCATTTGGGAATGTTACGTAAAGGTTCCTATTTGGTTCTGATAGGACGTTATCCATGGAACATTTAATGACCACAAGAGGACGTCGCATGATGGTCCCAAGGGAACGTTCTCTGGGGACCTTTGTCTAGTTCCCTGTAAGTTACCAGGACTACAGTGAGGACCATGTCTCAGTTTTACTAGTATGTTCTCGGTACGTTGTGTCATGGTTCCCAAAAATCTCCAGGAGACCTTGACACAACATCCTAAGAATGTTCTAAAAATGGCCTCGGGGACATCCCCAGAACAAATCGGGAACTAGACAAAACCTCCAGGCGACCATGACACATCTCAAGAACGCTTAGAACAAACTCGGAAACTAGATAAAACCGTTGTCACACCCTGATCTGTTTCACCTGTCCTTGTGCTTGTCTCCACCCCCCTCCAGGTGACGCCCATTTTCCCCATTATGCCCTGGGTACTTATACCTGTGTTCTCTGTTTGTCTGTTTCCAGTTGGTTTTGTTTTGTCAAGCCTACCAGCATTTTTCCCTCTGTTCCTGTCTATTGATTGTTCCTGTTTTTCCTGTTTTTGACCTTTTCTGCCGCCCTGAGCCTGCCTGACGTCCTCTACCTTTGCCCCACTACTCTGGATTACCGACCTCTGCTTGACCCTGAGCCTGCCTGCCGTCATGTACCTTTGCCCCACTACTCTGCATTATCGACCCCTGCCTGCCTTGATCTGTCATTTGCCTGCACTGTTGCTGTAATAAACACTGTTACTCCAACACAGTATGCATTTGGGTCTTACCTGAAATGTGATAACCGTCAGGGGACTATGACACAATATCCCTTGAATGTCCTAAAAATGTCCTTGGGGATTTTTCGGGAAAACAAACCGGGAAAATAGACAAAATCTCCAGGGGAACATGACAGAACATTCTACGAACGTCCCATAAACATCCTTGGGGATGTCCCCGGAACAAATTGGGAACTAAGACAAAAACATCAACAAATCAAAGATAAAAACATCCTAAAATCGTCCCTGGGGACGTTCCCGGAACAACCTAGGAACTAGACAAAACCTCCACAGGACCATGACACAACATCCCAAGAAAATCCTAAAATTGTCCTTGGGGATGTCCTGGGAATAAACCAGGAACTACACAAAACCTCCACAAGACCATGACACAACGTCCTGATGACTTAAGGCGACCATTTTGCGAGGTTCCGGGGACGTCCTAACAACTCATTTTTGTTTGCAGGGTAATGACTGCTGATAAGTTTGAATAATGCACATACAGTTGCAGAGTTTACCTATTATTTACATGGCTATCCAATGCTCTATCCCCTAGGACTAGACAGACTGCTTTAACCACATGTGTAGAGAGAGGGGTGGGGGTCCGGCAGTGCAAACACACATTAAAACACCATCTTCTGAACATTTTAGAACAGACACCTGGAGTGCAAATGCCACCCACATCAATGCAGTGGCTGGCGGCCAGCTGCGGCCCTTTGAAAAACCCCAGTCTTCTTACCTTCGCCAGGTCCACTAGCGTGTTGGCCTGATCGTTGAGTTTCCTCTGCTCCATCTTTACACTGCGTAGTCTGGGCAGAGGCAGGGGGTTGGAGTGGGGAGAGAGTGGGGATAGAGGGCAGGGGTTGGTTGGTCGGTCATCAGGGTGAAGGTGGATGTTTGGAAGGGGGGGGGAAGAAGCAACACATCTTTGTCAGGAGAATGCTCTCTGGGAGCATGTTGAGGAGAGAGTGAGCCTGCATGCATATATAAGCATTCCCAGTCTTGATCATCGCCATACCAACACATGCAAAAATGCAAAGAAATCTGAGTCAAAACAAAATAAGCCCCCCCCCACACATTTCTGTCAATAAAAATGTATAAATAAAGCCTTTCATAAAGGTGACATGACTCTTGTATGCTTCCAGCTGTCACACCTTTCCAACTAGCTGAGTGGCAGGCTGTCAGAGAAACATCAGTCATTGGGTGAGCTTGCAATGACTTGTGAGTGACGTGCACTTATGGTGTGGAGGGTGCTAGTGGGGGAAGGGCCAGAGCCTGTGAATGTGACATACAATAATGCTTACAGTGGCACTTTAAATTCAATCTATGGCACCGACCGATAAAACACAGTGGCTACGTTAAATTAATTTGTTGATTGATGATTTTCACGCGCTACACTTCCTATAACACTGATCTTCTTGATCTGGTCGCCCTTGGAAATGAGATTCCTTATCTAGGATAAGATAAATAAAGGTTAAAGGATTGCGTGTCACTTTCAATGGCTACTGAAATACCTTGGAGATTTGTGCGTTGGTTTGGAGGGATGACACCAGTCAATCAGTGGATCAACATTCTGGTGACTTGATCAGGTAGAAAGTCCTCTATAGGGCTAATTCTGATGCAATGACATTCAAGGACATTCATTCATGTGCAAATCGGGAGATCACAGCAAAGGCTCTGTTTTCAGGTTCATCTAATGAGAGAGGCTCAGTTTGGCACTGTCCTTTCTAGCTCGTGCCCGTGAAGGAAAGGACCCGAGCGGGGTACAAAAAATATTCTAAAACTGTTTACCAGGGTACTACTATGGTGTGTAAAGATTCCACTTGATTTGTGCTCTTTATTGTGAGTGTCTGATATGGCTGAGTGTTGATTTGCCGTTTAAAAAAAACACACCCCAAAACAAAAACAGACGTTTTAAACCCTGAAGATATGTGTTTAATACAAAATCAGGAGCAAGGATGGGTCTGCCAACACAGGTTAATAGAGCCTACATATTGTAGCTATATTAATCATGGTAACATCATAGATGGCGACTTCATTGATGAATGGACTCTGGCCAAGCCGACAAGCCCCAACAAGCTCATACTGCCAGATGCCTCTGACTTTCTTCAGACACCCCACTACCATATTATCATCAATGGTAATGTTGATGCTTTTTGTCATTCCATTCAGAGGATGAGGGTAAATGGAACATTAAAAGGAAACCAAAACAACCGGCATCCAGCATTTGAAGGTTCATGCATGTCAAACGTAGACATGGAGAGAGAGAATGTAGAGGAAACAGAAGGAACATAGAAGACTCAACTTACTTCTGAGCTCTGCAGTGATAGAGCAAAACAAAGACAGAACACAATACAAAGTTTTAAACCCCACGACATCCACGAAACAAGTGAACCTTTACACTTCTCACTGTAAGCACAGGGTAAGGGTTGAGGAGAGGGGAAGGGCAGGGGAAGGAGAGCCATTAAAGTGCACTGTAGTTTAGACTGAGGATGTGTGTGTGTGTGTGTGTGTGTGTGTGTGTGTGTGTGTGTGTGTGTGTGTGTGTGGGTGTGGGTGTGGGTGTGGGTGTGTGGGTGTGTGTGTGTGTGTGTGTGTGTGTGTGTCAGGTGCAGCTGCGTTTTATGTGTGTGTGTTATTATTTTTGTATACTATTGAATAACACAACTTGCTAACTGAACACATAGGATATCGTCACAGGAAATGGCAGCGAGAGTAGGAAAAGCAGGACATTATAACAAACACTACCAGTAGTGCTGCTGGCTAGGAGTGCTGTTAGGAATACACAAATACAGCTAAATACTGTTAGTATGATAGCAGTGCAACTAAAATCACTATTACTTCCTACTGCTTCAAAAACAAATAACAATAAAGACAATAACATATATTTAACAACTTTGAACAGGTGGTAAAAAAAACAACTAAGTGTTCACATAGGCTTCAGGCATGCTTACAAGGAAGTCATATTCTTTGGGAAATGGTACTTACTGATGGATGGCCTGTAGAAACTTCCGCTGGTGTTTGCGCACCTTAGCGTGATCTATCTTCTTGACCAGCTTAGTGTGTTTGTAGATGAGCCATGTTTCCCTGAGTACATTGGCAGCTGTGTTCTTTACCTACGGAACAATGAGGAACATTGGCAAGGTGTCACGCAGTGTTGTGTTCGAGACCACCTAAAGGGAGACGGATTCAAGACCGGAGCAAATTTAGTCTGAGTCAAGACCAAGACCGGAAGGAGGGTGAGACTGAGTCGAGACCGAGACCAAAAAAATGTGAGTCCAATTCAAGACCATGATTGGAATTTTGTCAAATCGTCACCATAAGAGTTCAAAATGTCTAATATGTCTGTGTTCATATTTCAGAACAACATATGATTCTTTAGACATTCAGAATGGTGAAAAAAAGCATGCTGAGGGAAAATAAAGCCACTCTACACATTTTTACTAATGTAACAGTATAACTTTAGACCGTCCCCTCGCCCATACCCGCGCGCGAACCAGGGACCCTCTGCACACATCAACAACAGTCACCCACGAAGCATCGTTACCCATCGCTCCACAAAAGCCGTGGCCTTAGCAGAGTAAGGGGAACTACTACTTCAAGGTCTCAGAGCAAGTGACGTCACCGATTGAACCGCTATTTAGCGCGCACCACCGCTAACTAAGCTAGCCGTTTCACATCCGTTACACCAACCCAAACACAGTGAGGAACAATTAGGGCCTTCTACACTTTAAGAGAAAGGCTAAGGATTTATAAAATAAAATATATATATTTTCAATGATGTTCTGGTTTAATCTCTTATATTTTTGTTGGAAAGGAAAGGGTTAACCTGTTGAAACTCCCCATCCCGGATCCGGGATCGTGACTAAAGCCTCAGGCTCATTAGCATAACGCAACGTTAACGATTTCTGAAAATCGCAAATAAAATGAAAATAATGCGCCTGCTCTCAAGCTTAGCCTTTTCTTAACAACACTGTCATCTCAGATTTTCAAAATATGCTTTTGAACCATAGAAATTGACTAATTTGTGTAAGAGTATGCTAAGCTAGCTTAGCATTTTGAGTAGCATTTAGCACGCAACATTTTCACAAAAACCAGATAACCAAATAAATAAAATCATTTACCTTTGAAGAGCTTCGGATGTTTTCAATGAGGAGACTCTCAGTTACATACCAAATGCGCAGTTTTTCCTGAAAGCGTCTGTGTGTAGGAGAAATCGTTCCGTTTTGTACATCGCATTTGGCTACCGAAACGAACCGAAAATTCAGTCACCTACAACGTCAAACTTTTTCCGAATTAACTCCATAATATCGACCGAAACATGGCAAACGTTGTTTGGAATCAATCCTCAAGGTGTTTTTTCACATATCTCTTCATTGATATATCGTTCGTGGAAGCTTGCATTCTTCTCTAAATTCCATGGAAAAATACTTGCAGCTGACTTTTGCGCACCAATTTCGGCGCAGGACACCGGGCGGACACCTGGTATATGTGGTCTCTTATGGTCAATCTTCCAATGATATGCCTACAAATACGTCACAATGCTGCAGACACCTTGGGGAAACGACAGAAAGGGCAGACTTACTCCTCTCGCATTCACAGCCATATAAGGAGACAATGGAAAACAGAGCCTCAAAAATCCTGCTCATTTCCTGGATGCCGTCTCATCTTGGTTTTGCCTGAAGCTCACGTTCTAGGGCACGCACAGAAAATATCTTTGCAGTTCTGGACACGTCAGAGTGTTTTCTTTCGAAGCTATCAATTATATGCATAGTCGAGCATCTTTTTGTGACAAAATATCTTGTTTAAAACGGGAACGTTTTTCATCCAAAAATGATATAGCGCCCCTAGAGTTTCAAGAGGTTAACACGGAATTTAAAAAATATCCAATCAGGATTTTACTTTGGTGGTCTCTGGGGAGATAATTCTAGCTAGCTAAGTCAACCATTGGCTCGGCCATCAAAGCTTGATAGAAGGCATCTGCCATTAACTGTATTAGGGCAAAATGTTGGAGTGACTGTGAAATCAACCAATCACATTGACTTGTAATGGGTGGGACTGTTTTTACAGAAAGTATGGAAACTTTTGCCTTCTCGAAGGCCAACAAGTCACTCTGCAATAGCGAGCAGTAGCTTTCCCACGGTCTAGATGGCTAGCTTTTGTTGTAGGCTAGTTTGCAGCAGCTGCAGCAGGTGTTATCGAAGAGGATGTTGTTGCTCGTTTGTTAGGTTCTCCCTTTTCAAGAATAACTTTCAACAAGAAGTTAAGTTTCAAATGATTATCATCTGGTGAGTGGAACTGTGTTCTTTACTGCAACTCGCATGCTGTTAGCCATCTCCTTGAAAATAGCTTACGTGTGTAAATCATTTTTTACACTTTAGATCACTGGTTACTTTATGTGCTATACATTAAAAAAAATTGCAATGGGAAGTAATAGTTGTCCATTTCGACTGGGAGATGCTTAGCCTAATGGTTGTGTTTTTGTATTATGATTGGGACCTACTGGCTTATTATGTCTCAGTGAATGGACTGCTTTCTTTCCATTGGCCCTATGCAGTGGTGTAGTGGTGCCTGGAGAAGTGGGTCCTGTGTTAAAAATCCTGTTTTCCTATGGATTTTTCTGATTTTCACTCTCAAAATCACATGTTTTGGGTGTCGTTGCCCTTTAATTCAATTGAGCAAAACAAATGTCCTCCCCATTGATACAGAGTTATATTATTCTGTCAGGAAGGTCTACATTGTATTCAACATTTAATTGGAGCGGTTTTTAGGGGAAAGCCTTTAGAAATGTTCACGCTGTTGGATTCGGGGTGAAACTTTGAACATTGTTATACTCAGAGGTATAGGAACATTAGTTACAAAAGAGACATGAGGGGTGCCATAATGAAGCTTGGGAGGGGCTGAGTGCAGGGAACACGATCGCATGTGGCAGTACTGATAAACGGAGAAACCGTTGAAGGATCATGTCACTTAGCTCCCTGCTTAGCAAGAATGATGCAATGTCTAGCAATAAGGAGGAGACGCCACCCTTTGGGAAACATTTAGCTTGGTTAAGCTTCTTTAGTGTCCGTGAGTTATTTACTCTGAAATTTAGAACCAAACAATGCAAACAGCCATGATGACTGGATTACACATCACAAATAGCCTAATAACTAAGACTATGGCCCAAACCTTTTCAATACGTCTTTTACATACCCATTGTTGACTTGGTTAGCATTTACTGGTAAATATAAGTCGAAACGTATTTCCTACCTACCGGCTAGAGATGTCATTCTTCTGTGAGCTGCTCCGTGGACAACCAGTTCAGAGCTGTGCACTCTTGCTCCCTGCAGATGACATTCCGCTGAAACTTGGCTATGTGTGCTGAGCGCATGTAAATATATGCTTTGCGATTGTGTAGGCTTAATAAATCGTATACCTCCACTACACTACTTTGATATGCAACAGTGGAGATTAACCTCTCTGGGATTGTTCGGGACGCTAGCGTCCCACCTTGCCAACAGCCAGTGAAATTGCAGGGCGCCAAATTCAAAACAACAGAAATCTCATAATTAAAATTCCTCAACCATACAAGTACACCATTTAAAAGATACACTTCTCGTTAATCCAACCACAGTGTCCGATTTCAAAAAGGCGTTTCGGCGAAAGCGGAACATATCATTATGTTAGTTCAGAAACTTGTCACAGAAAGCATTCAGCCATTTTCCAACCAAAGAGAGGTGTCACAAAAAGCAGAAATATAGATCAAATTAATCACTAACCTTTGACAATCTTCATCAGATTACACTCCCAGGACTCAATGTTACACAATACATGTATGTTTTGTAAGTTCATATTTATATCCAAAAACCTCTGTTTACATTTCCGCCATGTTCAGAAATGCCTCCAAAACATCCGGAGAAATTGCAGAGAGCCACATCAAATAACATGAATACTCATCATAAACTTTGATGAAAGATATATATTTTACATAGAATTAAAGACAAACTTGTTCTTAATGCAACCGCTGTGTCAGACTTCAAAAAAGCTTTACGGCAAAAGCACAATATTCAATCATCTGAGAACAGCGTTCAGCCACAAAAGCAAGCCATACAGTTACCCGCCAAATTGTGGAGTCAACAAAAGTCATAAATAGCATTATAAATCTTCACTTACCTTTGCTGATCTTCACCGGAATGCACTCCCAGGACTCCGTAAGGCGCAAATGTAAACTGAGATTTTTGGATATAAATATGCACATTATCGAACAAAACATACATTTATTGTGTAACATGATGTCCTATGAGTGTCATCTGATGAAGATCATCAAAGGTTAGTGATTAATTTGATCTATATTTCTTCTTTTTGTGACTCCTATCTTTAGCTGGAAAAATGGCTGTTTTTTTCCGACTTGGCTATGACCTAACATAATCATATGTTGTGCTTTAGCTGTAAAGCATTTTTGAAATCGGATACAATGGGTAGATTAACTTCTAACTTCTTCGATATAGGGGGCGCTCTTTTAATTTTTGGATAAAAAAACGTTCCCGTTTTAAAAAAGATATTTTGTTACGGAAAATGCTAGACTATGCACATAATTGACAGCTTTGGAAAGAAAACACTCTGACGTTTCCAAAACTGCAAAGATATTGTCTGTGAGTGCCCCAGAACTGATGCTACAGGCGAAACCAAGATGAAATTTCATACAGGAAATGCCCCAGATTTTGAGTGTTCCAATGTCTCCTTTTATGGCTGTGAATGCGCCAGGAATGAGCCTACACTTTCTGTCATTTCCCCAAGGTGTCTGCAGCATTGTGACGTATTTGTAGGCATATCATTGGAAGATTGACCATAAGAGACTACATTTAAAAGGTGTCCGCTTGGGGTCCTCCATCGAAATTATCTCCAGCTGCGTCCACTTTTTGCCACGAATGATTTATCATCGAATAGATATGTGAAAAACACCTTGAGGATTGATTCTAAACAACGTTTGCCATGTTTCTGTCGATATTATGGAGTTAATTTGGAAAAAAGTGACTGAATTTAATGACTGAATTTTCGGGTTTTTTCTTAGCCAAACGTGATGAACAAAACGGAGCGATTTCTCCTACACAAATAATCTTTTGGGAAAAACTGAACATTTTCTATCTAACTGAGAGTCTCCTCATTGAAAACATCCAAAGTTCTTCAAAGGTAAATGATTTTATTTGAATGCTTTTCTTGTTTTTGTGAAAATGTTGCCTGCTGAATGCTAGGCTTAATGCTATGCTAACTATCAATACTCTTACATTTACATACATTTACATTTAAGTCTTACACAAATGCTTGTGTAGCTATGGTTGAAAAGCATATTTTGAAACTCTGAGATGACAGTGTTGTTAACAAAAGGCTAAGCTTGTGAGCCAATACATTTATTTCATTTCATTTGTGATTTTCATGAATAGTTAATGTTGCGTTATGCTAATGAGCTTGAGGCTATGATTATGCTCCCGGATACGGGATTGCTCGACGCTAGAGGTCAACAAGGCAAGTTTAACAAGTTTATCTTTCATTTGCTGTATTGGACTTGTTAATGTGTGAAAGTTACATATTTCAAATAATATTTTTGAATTTCGCGCACTGCCTTTTCAGCTGAATGTTGTCGAGCACTAGAAAGGTTAATGGTTATCTGTAGGAGCCAGATGGCTTTGGAATGTGCTGGGTGGATGTGAGGAAGTCACAGGATCCCTATAGGGGATACGGGTGGACATCTGTGGATTAGGCAAATGAGGGGTTGAGGCCAGGTCAGATCCCCTTAAACCTTATGGTTTATTACCCAATTACTTCGTTTTCCTGTCGGAGCATAATTGATGTAAGGATTGGAGAGAAGGAGGAGTGCCTAAATTGGAGTATATATACTTGTTGTGGTGGAAACATGTTTTGTCTAATACAGCTATATTTATCCTCTGGTCAGAATAAACTTGGTTAAGCTTTCATAATGTCCGTAAAGTTTTTTTAACTCTGAGAATTAGAACCTAACAATACATTTTACGTATGGATTGTCCCAGCAATCAAACCCACTACCTGTCACGACTCCGACCGAAGGTGGCTCCCCTTCCCGCTCGGGTGGCGGTCGTCGTCGCCGGCCTACTAGCTGCCACTGATTCTTTTCTCCCCATCCTTATGTGTTTATTGAGTACACCTGTTTTGAGTTGATTGTAATTAGTGATGCTTAGTAGGACAGGAAAATGGTCCAATTCCTCCCTGGTCATCCCTACTGCCTCTGAGCTGATGGACTCACTAACCACACATGCTTCGTTGTAAATTATGTCTGTGTGTCAAGGTGTGACCCTGGCTATCTGGAATTTTTTTAAACAAGAATGGTGTCATATGTTTTGCTAAATATAATAAATTTGAAATTATTTTTCTTTTTGATACTTAAAGCATATTTTAGTAATTCAATTTACTTGTGATACTTTATAGAAATGTTTTGATTTACATATTTCATGACTACGATCATGTCTCACCACTGCAATTCCCCAACGGGCTCAGGAAAGGCAAAGGTCAAGTCATGCGTCCTCCAAAACATGACCCGCCAAGCCACTTAACACCCGCTCGCTTAACCCAGAAGCCAGCTGCACCAATGTGTTGGAGGAAACACTGTTCACCTGACAACCAAGTCAGCCTGCAGGTGCCTGGCCCACCACAAGGAGTTGCTAGAGCACGATGAGCCAAGTAAAGCACCCCCGGCCAAACCCTCCCCTAACCTGGACGATGCTGGGCCAATTATGCACTGACCTATGGGATTGAACCCTAGGCTGTAGTGACACCGCAACATTGTGATGCAGTGCCTGAGTCCACTGCACCAATCGGGAAGCCTTAGTTGTGATACTTAAGTATATTTAAAACCAAATACTTGTGAACATTTTATGTAGTATTTTGGTGAGCTTTACTTGAGTCATTTTCTATTAAAGTAATTTATCTGTACTTTTACTAAAGTATGACAATTGGGTACTTTTCTACCACTGTTCATTACATGCGCCATGGTCTCACAACTGAGCTACAAAGGACCACCAGGGACATGAATTTGTTTGTACTTTTTAACAGTTATTAATACCGTGTTCCGTCATGAACCATAAACGACAGTTCTTGTATTATTTTTAGACAACCTACCATACAGTAAGTGATGTGACATTTACTTTAGTGCGTGAGCGTGAGTGACTCACTCGTTTGCAGAGTTGTGTGTCCATCATGAAGTTATGGACATGCTTCTCAGCCTTGGTCAACTCCAACTTCCTGGCTACCACGGCGACCACCAGCGCAGTGCAGCCCGCTCCCTATTGGTCAGAAACATAGTCAGGGCCATTAATCAATTAACCTCTGAAAGGTGACTACTGAGTTGGATCATTGTGATAGTACTCTATGGGTGGTGACCGTTGGGAGGAAATGTTAAGCTGCTCTAGAATAAAGCAAGTTGAAGAAACACAAGTTTTCAGATTTAAAACTTGGCTGTTATGTGGAATAATATGCCTATTAGTCATGAAATAGTGCATGAAACAAACACACAACCTCATTTCCAATGACCGATAACATACCATGATCCCTGTAAGCAGACATACGCCTTTCCCACAGTACGTGTTAGGTACCATGTCTCCGTAGCCAATGGAGAGGAAGGTAATAGAGATGAGCCACATGGCTCCCAGGAAGTTACTGGTCACTTCCTGTGTGTCATGATACCTAAAGTAAGGAAGAGAGAAACAGAGGAAGATACCCATCAGTGACACCCAATACTGTAAAGGGAACCTGAGCATGCTGGAGAGGCCATGAACTAACAGAGGTGGTTGCTGTTAAAGAAGCTATACAATATGTGCAAAGTGTTTCACCTTTCGTCATGCCTGTACTAAATATCTAAAAGGCACCCAATCCATGTTGGAAACAAAATGGTCAAACGTTATGACGTTGTGCCATTGCATTCCAAACTACCATAGTTTTTTTGTCAATGCGCTGTGGTAAATTAAGTTCAACATTCAATCATTCAATGAGTAGCCAAATGAAAATGAAATGGAAGGGAAGGGAAAACATAATCGATTTCTATAATCCTTTTAAAGAATCAGATCAAATGCTGATGGTGGTTTGAGAATTCTCCACAGCAAAACACTGAACATATACTATATGTATCAGTGTCTATCAATCAACATGAGAGGATTGATGATTTCAATTGAGAAGCATTTAAAAATGGACATAAATCCAGACATTGAATTACAAGATGATTGGAATGAGGAAGTAACAGAGTAAGTTATGCAGCTATGCATTTAAGCGTTATGAGAACCGCAGGCAATTAACTTGAAGTTTTACAGGAATTTAATATTAATACAAACTAACCAGTGGCATTCTAAAATATTATAACCATTTTGATCAGCACTCATCTCCAACAAATACAAATCAATGCACCAAAATAAAATTGACCATAGACATAATTTTCCAACATGATAGGGGGAAAAATACTTTGGACCTCTAATGTGAAGAGTTTTAACTACCCCAACAAAGGTTTGGTTATGAACATCATCCCTTCAAACATTGTCGCTTCACTTCATTTTTTGGTTCGTTCAAAATGGCATACAACCATGCGATAGCCAAATGTTCCCAAAAACACAGCAGATATATCATTGATTGAACATTGATAAAGACATTCCCATTCCCTTGCATTGTGGAGAAGAGTCCCAAAATATGCATGTCCAGCCCAACCCTCCCTTTCTTTACATAACATTTCCCTGATTGGCTAAGCAGCTGTCTAGGAGGAGTTAAAATACTGAGGCTCATTGTACAATTGGATTACTAACAACTCTCAAAAGTACATAGGGTGACTATTAAGGATATAGAGCAAATGCCAAATGGGCTGGTCCATTTTTTTATGTAGTGGACCTGCAAGTTTTTTTGTGCAAAATAAGAATTATCTGGCGAATAATGGGAGCCTCAAGGAAATAAATGGGCCATAGTGGGGGCCTTAAGGGGAAAAAAAGGGCCAATGTTTTGAAATGCCAGAGATGACTTCTGGTCTGAGTCCGCCCCTGATATAGAGGATGATGTTTTCTGCTCGCAGAGATTTTATCCGAAAGGGACCCTTGTTATACCAATTAGGAACATGCTAATGCCTCGATTATGCAGTTGTGACCCAGCATGTGGAATTCAAATGGCCGGAACAATTCCACCTATTCAAGGCAGAAATAGAGTTTGGAACAGCTGGGGTAGATGAACTACGTTGGAACTCAAAGTTTCCTCAAAAGAAAGGCTTCTTAAAAAATCTCCTCCTAGACAGTTCACTTTCATTAACCAACTAGTCATGCCTTCAGCAGCTGCTAAACTCTTATCTGCTTAACTCAACTCTGGTTTCATGCACAATGTCAGGAAAAACAACATGATCCTTTTTTCCTCAGAGTGAATACTGTGGGTTCAAGCCACCGTATGGCATGCAGGCAAAAAAGCAAGTCGATACAATACCATGCAGGCATTAAAAAGATGTCCGCATCCTGCATGCTGAAAAGCCAGTATATTGAGAGCAAAGAGAGTGACAACAAAGCCAGAGATCTATTTAGAAATGAAAACCATCCTTGACAAATATCGCAATATTGTCAAGTTGGATGGGGGTCGAATATTTACTTAGACAGTGTTTTATCTGCAAGCAGCTGTAAAAGGGCATTAAGAAGCTCAATGTTTTTGACGTCCCTGTCTCTTTCCCCTGGACTCTTCGCCTTCAGTAGCATGCCGTCTGACAAGGCTTTGGAGCAAGGAAGGGGGCCGCAATAGTGACTAATTTGTTCATTTTAAACAATCTACGATTTAAAACGGGCAGAGACATGAGTCATTCCAGGTCACAAATTATGTGACAGAACCTGATGGAGGTCGTCCGTCAACATAATACATGGATTCCTATTTTACCCTCTGATTAATGTGAAGTTAAGTAGCAAAGCAGAGGTGAAATATGTCCTTTAAAAGTGACTTGCTTCTACGTCGTGTTAATTGTTTCGTGAATCATGATGAGTTCCACTCAATCAGCTCGGTTCATCGGGGGTTGGGTCGATGTGTCGTTTGCACACAGGAACTGTCTCAAATTGCATGGATGCTCTTGACAGCACCAGTGACACCTTTGTAGGAGGAGTATTTTAAATACCGTATTGTCCAAATGATTCCAGGCTGGTGAAAGTGGTTAGAGCATTACACAATGCGAGAGGTTGCTAGAGGGTTCTCAATTTCCGTAATGGTATAACATTGCCCAGTGTATGTTTCTCTGTATCGGGATATGTTTGCTTTAAGAATATGTCTTATTGTGAATCTCTACATTTAAGGCTGGACTACGTTGGGTGTGGAATTACATTTTTTGGGGGGGGGGTACAAAACTGTAGGTAGGTTTTCACAAAAAATCTGTGATTGTGGGCACTAGAAGCTACGGAAGCAGAACCAATTGATGGCATTTTGAAGCTCTCAATATACTGTGTAGTGTTGGCATAGCATGGAGAAGAGCTGGCACCACTTTCGACCTAGTGCGAGACAATTGGAATTGTCTGAAATAAAATGTCTCCCACCCTTACAAAATATCCCATAGAAGTAGGCTTTCAAAACATCCTTTTGTTATAGACCTTTCATTGTTTGTATGATCACTCCATCAAAAAATTCTGCATTTCCTTACTTCGTCAGCAACTCTATTTGCAAGTACACACAGCTGAGAAAACTAGATATAAATAATCCTTCCAAAAAGGGCTTTAGAACATGTGAATATGGGAATATCAGTTGATTCACACTGTTGAAAACAACCTAACCTGTGACATCACCATATATCTACCGCATCAGCCAACACAAAAGAGACCATTAAAGAATGTAATTGTCATAAACAACATCACTGTCCTGGGTGGTGTTGAAGTACCAGCCTGGTCTCATAGACTAGATGTAACATAATAAATGTAAATCCAGGACACTGAAATTAGTACAATATACAGTAAGTTACATTTGATATGGTTACATACGTCAGAATTTTGACAATGAAGTCCTTCATCTATTTCCACAGTCAAATGAACCAGTGGATACCATTTGTATGCCTCTGTGCACAGTTTGATGGAAGTTGCTAACTAGTGTTCAAATCAAATCAAATGTATTTGTCACATACACATGGTTAGCAGATGGTAATGCGAGTGTAGCGAAATGCTTGTGCTTCTAGTTCCGACAATGCAGTAATAACCAACAAGTAATCTAACTAGCAATTCCAAAACTACTGTCTTATACACAAGTGTAAGGGGATAAAGAATATGTACATAAAGATATATGAATGAGTGATGGTACAGAGCAGCATAGGCAAGATACAGTAGATGGTATCGAGTACAGTATATAAATATGAGATGAGTATGGAAACAAAGTGGCTAGTGATACATGTATTACAGATGCAGTACATGATATTTTTTTATTTTATATTCTTTATTTTACCTTTATTTAACCAGGCAAGTCAGTTAAGAACAAATTCTTATTTTCAATGACGGCCTGGGAACAGTGGGTTAACTGCCTGTTCAGGGGCAGGATGACAGATTTGTACCTTGTCAGCTCGGAGGTTTGAACTCTCAACCTTCCGGTTACTAGTCCAATACTCTAACCACTAGGCTACACTGCCACCACATATAGAGTACAGTATATACGTATACATATGAGATGAATAATGTAGGGTAAACATTATATTAGGTAGCATTGTTTAAAGTGGCTAGTGATATATTTTACATCATTTCCCATCCGTTCCCATTATTAAAGTGGCTGGAGTTGAGTCAGTGCGTTGGCAGCAGCCACTCAATGTTAGTGGTTGCTGTTTAACAGTCTGATGGCCTTGAGATAGAAGCTGTTTTTCAGTCTCTCGGTCCCAGCTTTGATGCACCTGTACTTACCTCGCCTTCTGGATGATAGCGGGGTGAACAGGCAGTGGCTCGGGTGGTTGTTGTCCTTGATGATCTTTATGGCCTTCCGGTAACATCGGGTGGTGTAGGTGTCCTGGAGGGCAGGTAGTTTGCCCCCGGTGATGCGTTGTGCAGACCTCACTACCCTCTGTAGAGCCTTACGGTTGTGGGCGGAGCAGTTGCCGTACCAGGCGGTGATACAGCCCGCCAGGGTGCTCTCGATTGTGCATCTGTAGAAGTGTGTGAGTGCTTTTGGTGACAAGACGAATTTCTTCAGCCTCCTGAGGTTGAAGAGGCGCTGCTGCGCCTTCTTCACGATGCTGTCTGTGTGGACCAATTCAGTTTGTCTGTGATGTGTATGTCGAGGAACTTAAAACTTACTACCCTCTCCACTACTGTTCCATCGATGTGGATAGTGGGGTGTTCCCTCTGCTGTTTCCTGAAGTCCACAATCACCTCCTTAGTGCAATTACTATCCAGCGTTAGCACAATGAATGGAAGTCTATTGGTACCTGCAAGCAAGCTTGTAGATACCATAGACCTCCAGTCATTGTGCTAATGCTAGTTAGCATTGGCTTGGAAACTACCTCTAACTTCCTTCATACTGGATGCAGAGACATAAAAATAGAAGTAGATAAAGGGCTTTACTGCCAAAATCCTGAAGTATCCCTTTAAGGCAAAAACAAAAGGAGGGTGGATGGGGGCATAAAACGTGAATGTCTAGCAACCCAAAGGTTATGTGTTCAAATTTCTTCAGAGACCACTTTAGCATTTTAGCTAATTAGCAACTTTGCAACTACTTACTACTTTTGAGCTACTTTGCAAATACTTATCATGTTAGCTAACCCTCACCCTACCCCTAGCCTAATGTTAGCATTAGCCATTTAGCCACCTAACTAACATTAGCCACAACAAATAGGAATGTGTAACATATCATACGTATTGTAAATTCGTAACATATTGTACTAATTGCAATTCGTAACATATCATACGAATTGTGTTTCATAACATCTCATGAAATGGATGATGGACATCCATAAATGAAAACATACCATACATAACATATGGAGGTAGACAGATTTAGGTATAGATCAGGTTGGAAGTACACAACTCATCCCTGATGGGAATGGGTTAAAAATGGATGCAGTGATATGGCCGTGGCTGCTTTTTCCTCTTTGTGTCATCTAGTCTTTTAACCCTGGCCATCTCCCCCATCTTTCTTTATCTCCCCTCTCACCATGTTTGGATGAGCTCATGCAAGAGACAGATGGTTTGTCCCGGGGATATACAGTAGCAATAACTGACAATGCGTCCTCTAAGCTATTGGAGGGATTTCATGAACAAGGGATAAAATCAAAAGGCCTCTCTCAGTCATGAGTATTCAAAACTTCCCAAAATCCTGTTGTCAGTTCTATTTAGTGATAAAATGTAACATATATACATTTACCAAAAAGATTGGTTGGAAAGAATTGTAACTGTTACATACAGTATAAAGACAACATTACACAGTAGACAATGATAATGCCAAATAAAGCATTATTTGTTGCTTGTATGGCATGCTGCATGCAAGTCTGATTAAACCTGGAATTGAGAAAAACGGGTTTAACCGGCAATTGTGGACACAATACTGTATATGGAGCAGCAAGCAGTATTTTTTGCCACGTGTTATATTACAGACACTTTAATACATACTTTTAAATTAGATTATGTGAGCTAAAAATATAAACGTAATATGAAAAAGTATACTTTTTTATTACTAATGTTACAGTCCCCACTACAATTTTTGGGGGATTTGTAATTTTGTCTTTGAAACATTTAATTCATTTCTATGGAGGAATGCTTTTACTGGGGAGTGCCAATATGGCCGACCTGTGGCTTCAAAGCCTCTCGGTGGCCAATACATAGCATCAGCGATCCATGGTTTATAAACATCATTGCAGGTAGGCCATATGATCCTACTTGCTCTGGACTTCATAGGAGTGACAATGTGACATGATATCCCCAGTTGATATTAACTGCTAACATTAAAGACTTTCAGCTCAAAATGCAGATGTAAAACACAGTTTATTTCTGTATCTTGCTTTTTGAAAAACTCATCACCGTTTATGGCTGAAATGACAGGCTACATTTGCATAGCGATTTTGCGCTGGAGTTTACCCTGTGTGTGCGCGCGTAGGCTGCAAGCTTTGAACCACTCCTTTTTTGGGATCGAAGGTCAAAAAGCTTGAAAACCACTGAGCTAGTGAAAAGATTGCTGATTTGCTGTACAGCTATATGATCGGGTGCAGCGCAAACTTCAAATTGCAGGGAGAGAAGAAATATGCATCTCCAGAAATTGTTTGGTGATCAAGAAAATGAACTGTTTACTTTGCAAGCTCACCAGCAATGGGGCATCACGCAACAATTACTAGCATAGACCTACTGGTCTTTTGGTATTTCAAAATTGCTTGAAATTAATAATTCACTATTGTAGCTTGCATTTAGAAATTTTTGTTAAAATGTATTATTGCATAATCAAAGTGTGTTGAAGACAAAGTAATATATGTGTAGTTGAACAAGTCATTGCCTGTATAGAATTTTCTTCACTTGACTTGAAAAAACGTATGACCTGACTTGACTTGCTCTTAGAATGCACAACTTGGACTTGACTTGGGAGTCGCCCGTTCTACTTGTGACTCAACTTGAGACTTGGACCTTGACACTTGAGACATGCTTGTGACTCATATAATAATGACTTGGTCCCACCTCGGCCCAGAGCAGGCAACATTTTGGACAGGCTAATTTGCAGGGGATAGAACATTCAAATGTGACTTGTCATAGCCTTAGCTTGTCCGTGTAAAAACAGCAGCACTTTTCTATAGTAATTCATCATACTGTATCAAGCAAAAACAAAATCGTAGCACATTTAAGGATTTTTAACGAGTCTCCTTGATTTTGAGCAGTGGCATAGATTATTTTGGGACAAATATGTTGAAATGTAAGAGGGGAGGATGTCAACGGCAGTAAACATATACAGATTCGTTTGCAGTCGAGTTTAATCCTAATTGTGTTTGCACATCAAGCCAAAATGCAAAGCAAGCACTCCACAAGGATTCTAGCAATCATTTCAAGCATTCTAGAAATTCTCTCTTTTCATGACCATTGACTGAACGAAATTGTAATAAAATCTATTTCAAACTAAGTCTCATTACGCCGCAAGCGAAACAAGCCATACCACAGCAAACGCAACCAAAAAAATGAGAAAACCAAGCAAAAGTATCAGATAGTACAAGACAACACAGAACATATCTCCTTTAAGCAGCAAGTTTGGCCTGAAGAGGAAAGCTTGTGTATAGCCTCATGGAAAAGTACTGTAGTGACTACAAAAGCTATCTTTGACAAACATAAACATCCTCCATGTTTCTGAATGTTGTTAGGTCAAGCTTGTCCATTGTCAGTAATAATACTGCATGGAATATCAATGGCATGATGAATACAGAGTGTGGGGGTATACTCCAATAGTACACAAAATACAACTCAGAATAACTTATCTTGAAGGTCTAGAAGTCTACCTGGACCATTTTTCTCACAACATACAGTGTGTTCAGTTTGTGTACATGGAGTTAAATGTTACATCACCACATAATGAGAACATGTTGAGAGTTTATGAAAGGCTAGGCAAATGAATCCAAGAGGGCCATTTCTTGAACTTGAACAGACCCACGTATCCTTCATGAAATCTTTGTGGAATTTCAAAGTTTCACACACATATCGTTCAAGTCAGGATATGGCCTGTACTTCATTAACAGCCAAATCCAAACTTGAGAAAAGTACACAGAACGTGAACTTTTTACCCAAACACAAATTTACACAAAACTTTTGAGTTGTCGTGAAAGTTCAAGTTCAAGCACACATGTATCTCAAGTTAGGATTCCACCCTTGCTGTGAACTGTATCTTTTGACCGAGTGACAACAACACACACTGGATATCAGTCAGTAACCGGCTAGTAACTCAACCCTGTTCATCTGTTGCAAGGGAAAGTCTCCTGACTTTCCAAAGCTTGTTACATGGCCAGAGGTCCAAAGGGACACTGAGAAGAAAAACAACGGTCTCATGTAGCCTCGAAGAAGAGTGTTTCGTTTTCAGAGTGAGAGAGAGTGAGGGAGAGAGAGTTGGAGAGAAGAGATAGGACCAGAAGGGAGACAGGCAAGGCATGCAAGTGTATCTGAGTTCTGACTGGATTAGGCCTGCTGGTTATGGATAAGGAAAGAGAAATAAGTGGGGAGGATGAGGAAAAACTGCAAGCATGCCACGTTAGATGGTTACACTAAGAGGATATCCATAAAGGATCATGACGTAAAAGGGAGGGAGTTTGATAGGAAAGCCAAAAGACTGAGGAGCTTAGATAAAGTAGGGAGCTGTGGAGCTGCAGTGACCAGCAGTGGTTCCATCTACTCTACCGTCAGGGTTCCTGCCTACTCCGCCACCCACCCCTTCCCTCCTCCCACCATGTGTCAACCCTTCCCCCCTATCTAGGTGTATTGCAGATAGACTCTGTGCTTGTCCAATCTCACATCGTTCGGCCCTTTGGCTCAGGAGCGTGGCCAATGTAACTGCGCACCAGCAGATTCATTTCCTAACTCACACCCAGCACTTTGGAAAACAAGCGCCTCTTTTTTGGGTGAGTTGGAATGATGTGATCGAGAGCAGTAAACATGAAGACTCCCATGCTGTTTCACGGGTGATCACTCTATCCATGTTTTGAAACCTCAAACTGGAGACTGCCTTTGCCTCGAAGAAAACAATCTCCTCATGACTCCATTTTTGAAACTGTGCTAGAATGCATAGCAGCACTCTCACTATTTCCCATCCTAGCTGTAGAGCTTTTCGTCTAATGTTTATGGGTTAATGGGGTTATTATAATATGGTTAAATGTTAGAACTTTGGTTAACAAATGTGTCCAAATCAAGCTCAAATCCACACTAACGATTTTGACCAGACAAATGACTTGACATTTATTTTCACCTCAAATAAGCACGGATGTCTTGTGTGAATATTTATCTCAGATGAATTTCCTTTGCCACGTCTGGAGCAAACTGAATCAGCTGGTAAAAAGTGACAAAAGCCTGTTGAATACCTAACCATTATGACATCACTCAATCAATTCTGTGAGGGGAGATAATGAAATGGCAATGTGTGTGAACCCAAAGGACTAAAAACCTTTTGTTCCTCAGCAAAATCTTTGAAGTAGATGCTGGAAAGAGTGGGCACATTATGGATCTATAACATTTACATAAGGAAGAGGAATACATTTTTTTTAAACGAGAATTGCTCTCAGGCTTGCTCGTGAAGGTGACTTGAAGGAGCTTCTCCATTTTTATCACAAATTCTCTCCGCCTCCGCCTCCTCCTTTTTGCTACCATAAAACAGTTTAGAAAGAGACGTTTGGTTCAAAGTGCTGTTCAAATCATAGGTTTCCCCTATGCTCCTAGCCACTAAAGGCCAGGATTTTTTTTTTTTCTGATCACATTTTTTTATATATTTTTTATATATATAAATATATATATATATATATATATATATATATATATATATATATATATATATATATATATAGGTGCCACATTCATGCCAGCTAATAGGGAAATACCTAGTCCTCCTTTGCCATACTCTGTTTGGAAAGGATAGCAGTTTTTTTGGGGTGCCCCCCCGCCCCTCCCTCCCCCACTCAGGGCAGCAGTGGCGCCAGCTCGGTGCAAAATGATGCGTTTTCCACTAGAGAGCGAGAACTCACATGGTATCCCTATGGAGCAGCATAATGGGGAAATAGAAAGTACAACATAACATTATAGACACACGCGCGCACACACACACACACACACACACACACACACACACACACACACACACACACACACACACACACAAGACAAACACATACACACCCAAACACACGTAAACATGTTACTTTCAAATTGAACCCATAATTGGACTGTCTCATATAACATGCACTGCTGCGGACTAGTTTGGCACGGAGTGGTGATGGGGATATCATTTCTCCTGACCCTATTAGCCACTCTATTGTGTTGACCCCAGCCGCATGTTGGGCTCAAGTACCATACGTATCCGTAGTACCATAGATACCGTTAAATATTTACTAAAGAGCTTGGTTACATTTCTCTGTGGTTCTATGTTTTTCCTTTGTAGTGTTGGGAAATTACTAGACAGATAAAACACCATCAACAATGCCATCCATACTTTCGATTCATGATTTCCATTGTATTTGGCAACACATGTATCTCTCATTGTTAAATTAAGACTTAAATACCAGTATATCCATCCTTGTTACAGTACCACTTTAAAATAGTGTCATGTAAGTAACTTCAGCAAAACGCTATTCGTTCCTGTAGACTATGATGAATCGAGTGTTCTTTTGAATGTGTGCCAACAAAACTACTTGGTGAACTTGGATGCGAGTTGCGCCTCACCCTACTGCTTTCCCTTTTCATGTGGAGGTGGACCCAAAGGTCAAACACTCTTTTCTCTGCTGGACCCTATGGCTCGAGGGTGCAGGGGGAATTTGTTAGTGGTGTTAACAGAGGGAGGAAGTACGGGAGGAAGTGTGAGGGAAAGGGAGAAAATAAAATAAAAAAGCAGGCAAGACGTAGGAGAGCAACTGACCGAAAGACTGACTGACAACATGGCAGACTGACAGTGAGCATTCCTGTTGACTGATTTGTCTCTTTGACTTTTTGACTTGCAGCCCTTTTTTCATAATGAGCCTTACGGGAGCTGACGTCAACCCATCCCACCTCCCTCAGCCCCTACAAACTAAACAACTTAACATCAAATAAATTATAAACTTCAAATTTTCTCGGCATAAAGCGCGGGGTCTGAAAAAAAAATAAGTACACTCTTCCCTGCCTCCTCCCTTTTCTCTGAGAATCTGTGAGAATCCCCACCGCCCCCTTGAGATAAAGCCTGATGTGCAGTTTTGGAGGGAACGGGGATCCTTGGGGCTGCTCAGCATTACCAAAACAAACCATTCAGCAAACAAACAATTAGACACTCATGAATTATGGAAAAGCTGCTAAAATAGCATAAAAACAAGGAGTAGGGACTCGTGTAGTGATCGCTGAGCTAATGAAACTCATGTTTTTTTCTCTCTCACTCAGTCAGTAGTGTGTGTTTGTGTGTGTGTGTGTGTAGGGGGGGGGGGGACAACACAACAGGACACCGATAACAGAAAATGAGACTGAGGGAGAAAGAGAGACAGGGGAGTGCCGACACACACAGTGCACAGCGGTGGGGCGTGCGTTTCTGTGGTGTGCGGCAGAGGTTTTCCCTCTCTAGGGAACTCCCTAGCTGTTGTTTACCTCTCGCAGACGCGCACCGTCCAGGCGGCAATGATCCAGGAGGAGATGCTGAAGACAAGCAGCACGGTGCCGGGGCAGATGGTCATGAGGGTCTTCATGACGAAGCG
Organism: Oncorhynchus masou masou; assembly: GCF_036934945.1. Taxonomy (NCBI): domain Eukaryota; kingdom Metazoa; phylum Chordata; class Actinopteri; order Salmoniformes; family Salmonidae; genus Oncorhynchus; species Oncorhynchus masou. The sequence continues at coordinate 38,791,098 of NC_088214.1, read as the reverse complement.
CGTATTGAAGTTGATCTTGTTGAGGGCGCCGATGCTGCGCGACGAGGCGTCCGTGAAGAGCTTGCTGTGCAGCAGCATGACGCGGCCGATCAGGTAGAGGCGCAGGAACATGGGAATGGAGAGGATGATGTCCACGTCGGCATTGGCCGTCGATGGCGTGTAGGTGAAGGCGATCCGCGCCGTCCACGTGAAGCGGTAATGGCCCGGGATGGGGTGGATGGCGCACACCAGCAGCTCCAGCACGATGAAGAAGATGCGCTCGTACGTCATGGCTATCCTCCAGTCATCCGCCCCATTGTCCACCATGAACAGCTGGAGAGGAGCACAAAATAGCTCAGTTATGCTTTATTTGACCATCTTCGTTGGTCACACTAAACAGATGCGGTGCTAAACCCATGCATTTACCAGGTAATTATATAAGCAGGTAGTTTCTTACTGCAGTGTGGGTACACATTGCTCCACCGTGCTTAGCTTTATGCCAGGTTTTTAGACCGTACAAACATGATCAAATATTTAATAGACGTCCCTCCTCATTTAAAATATGGTCTTAAAATAAGTACCAGAGGGCACCTTGTTGAGAGTACATTGCATTGTTGTCTCACAATTTCTCAGTAAATATCATCATATCAATCAACTGAAGAAGGACAGTAAAATATCTAATGTGCCCAATTAAGCTGAGCTGTGTAATGGTTGAATCCTAAAAAAAATCTATAAAAAAACTTTTAATATTACGATTTATTAATAATAGGCGTCATAATCAATGCAATAAGATAATCCAACTCAATTACACTGCATGCATTACTGCATCCATGAAATGTAATTTTCGAGCAATTCAGGCAATCACCACACCACTACATAAATGACGGGATAATGAAATGGTATTTCCTGCAACATTGTTCCATTGTTTTGACTCACCTGGATTTCCCGGGCATGGTACATTATTATAAGACCAAGCAATATAACAGTGGAAAGGCTGATAAGGCATTTCAGTGCAAATGAGTACGAAGATTCCTGCAGTGAGAGACAAAGACATAAAATATTTTTTTAGAGACAGTAATATTGACGACAAACATAAATACAGAAAATATATGAACAATATATTTAGTTCTTTATTGATGATTCGTGTAGAACCTATGTTGACTTTCAGAAGAGTGGTCATACATGGGTCATACCTAAAAACATTCATATAAACTGCCTAATAAATCTTCACCTGTGTCAATCAGTCTCAAGCAGTCTTAATGGGGTGGCAGGTAGCCTAGTGGTTAGAGCAGGGAGCCTAGTGGTTAGAGCAGGTAGACTAGTGGTTAGAGCAGGTAGCCTAGTGGTTAGAGCAGGTAGACTAGTGGTTAGAGCAGGTAGCCTAGTGGTTAGAGCAGGTAGCCTAGTGGTTAGAGCAGGTAGCCTACTGGTTAGAGCAGGTAGACTAGTGATTAGAGCAGGTAACCAAGTGGTTAGAGTAGGTAGCCTAGTGGTTAGAACAGGTAGCCTAGTGGTTAGAGCAGGTAGCCTAGTGGTTAGAGCAGGTAGCCTACTGGTTAGAGCAGGTAGCCTACTGGTTAGAGCAGGTAGCCTACTGGTTAGAGCAGGTAGACTAGTGGTTAGAGCAGGTAGCCTAGTGGTTAGAGCAGGTAGACTAGTGGTTAGAGCAGGTAGCCTACTGGTTAGAGCAGGTAGCCTACTGGTTAGAGCAGGTAGCCTACTGGTTAGAGCAGGTAGACTAGTGGTTAGAGCAGGTAGCCTAGTGGTTAGTATTGGGCCAGTAACCACAAGGTTGATAGATCAGATCCCCAAGCTGACAAGGTAAAAATCTGTTGTTCTGCCCCTGAACAAGGTAGTTAACCCACTGTCCCTAAGCTGTCATTGTAAATCAGAATTTGTTCTTAACTGACTTGCCTAGTTAAATATAAAAAATGGTGGGCAAAGCATGTTGATTTCAGATTTCTAGATGGAGCAAATAAATCCTTCCAACTTTTAACTTCTTTGGAGTGACTGTAGTAGCAGAGAAACACTGAAACCACCTTTTATTAGCTTAAAACCTAACGAGAGAGCACCACAAAGTGTTGTCTCAAACATGGCAGTGGCAGAAAGTAGAGGTGAAACATTGGCTGCCTACAGAATGCTAACTACTAATTCATAAACGCTGCCACTAAGAGGGGAGAGAGGTATTTTCAATCTAATAGTAGATGCAGAAACGGCGCAGTTCTGTTGTGCATATCCTGGCATTAGCAAGACGTGACCCTAGATGAGTGGTGCGAGTGATGAATTGGTCGTTTGGATGCTAGAGCAGCAACGCATATAAAAGGAATCATAGATCTTTGGAATGAAGGCCTGCACTACTCGAGTTCCCTCTGTGGGTAAAAAGCAATTTGATAAATCAGCTGTAATAGTGGTGGGGAGTAAAATGTGTTATGGTAATGACGTGGGGTTGTAATCACGATCCTGACAACAGCGACAAAAACAACAACGGGAATCATTCATAAATGTCACTAGCGATTGTAAAAGCTGCCCATTACTAGGTTGTCAAGGCCCTCAGGCGTCCAAGTCGTTGTAAATGGATATTGATATGCTCTCTTGGGGTGGGGTCAAGGAAGCATGCATTAGAATGTGAGCCATTACACTGACCATGCAGCCAACAGACATAGTAGGCGGAGAGAAAATTAGCGAATGTATTTTTGGCAATCAACTAAATTGCTTTGCCCCTCAGGTCTCTGGTACCTCCCAAGACACCCTAATGTCTGAAATTGTTTTGAGAAGTCCCCAGTGAAATAACATTGAGTAAACCAATTAATCCACCTGCCAGAAGTTCAAGGTTTTTTCAGTCCCAAAGCTCACTCACTTTAACGCATTCCCCTCCTTAAGGGCTCAGAAAACCTTGATTCCCATGTGATGTGACATGCAAGATAGAAAATGGTTCATTCGTATTGTTGCCCGTATTATGTGGGATGAGTGCCCTGTCGCTCAGGGATGGGGTCAGTTCAATTTCAACTTAGGTCAACTCCGAAAATGAATCTACATTTTCTAAAACAATTGGTTAACACCCAGCAAACAGGGGACGTCCTAAGGAAATTAGGTGACATTCCCATTAGGTCCCTTTAAAGGTTTTCCTTCTGAGAATGTTCTAGGAACATTAAAACATGTCGTTTACCTAGGGACCATAAGAGGACGTTCAGAACAGGTCTGGGTTTGGTCGCAGTATAACGTAATAATGAGGTACTTTGATGTCCATCAGGGAACATTACGAAAAGGTTCATATTTGGCTCTGAGAGGACGTTTTCCATGGGACATTCAATGATCACAAGGGGACGTTTCGTGGTGGTCATGAGGACGTCACAGGATTGTCCCAAGGGAACGTTCTCTGGTGGTCCTTTGTGTACTGTAATTCCATTTCGTTTATCAGGACGTCACTGAGGACCATGTCAGGACCTTTTTAGTACTTTCACTTTACAAGTATGATAATAATTAGGTGGGTACTTTTATCACTATGATAAACATAATACTTTCTCTTAAAGGTAGACTCAGCGAAATGACGTTGCTACGAGCAGCGCCGCAGATATTGAGATGAGCGAGATGCAAGATGTTGCTCTCACACAGTCACACACGGTCCCACAAAATATCTGTGCATGTGCACGGGCTCGCTTCATGCTGTTACAGCGTGGTAGCCATAGGACCAAAGAAAGCAGCTGAGAACCAAGAGATTGTGAGTTTAAATTCCAGATGAGGACACGTTGAATAATAATTACTGTATAAATAAGACAAAGAGCTGTGAATGGATCAGAGGTTCACCAATCAGGTCCTTGATGGGATTGGCAACAGTAACAAGGGGTGATTTCTAATGAAGCTAGGGTGCCCATTCCCTGTGTGTAACTTTATTTTTTGAGAGCATCTGCAGAGTGGAATGGGAGAAACTCTCCAAATACAGGTGTGCCAAGCTTGTAACGTCATACCCAAGAAAACTCTATGCTCTAATCGCTGCCAAGGGTGCTTCAACAAAATATTGAGTAACGGGTCTTTCTTTGCAACCATCAGGTGACGTCCCCGGGACTAACCGGGAACTAGACAAAACCTCCTGGCGACCATTTCGTAGAAGTTCTGGTGACGTCCTAACGACTTATTTTCGTTTGCAGGTTAGAAACCTTATAAACACATATAGGCCATATTGGATTCATCAATTCAATTCAAATCAATTTATGGAATTGGCTGGACTTGACCAACACATTGCTGCTGTATCTTTACCTCATGCAGTTGTAAAAAATAAAATAGAGTAGCCGTTCCAGCTATTACTTAGGGCAATCAATGCTGGCTCGTAGCATTGACTATGTGGTGATGCTAGCCAACAGTGCAGCCTTGTAAACATTGGGGCTGAACCTTTCTCCAAGTGCACTGTGAAAAAATGTCTGGACAGAAAGCACTGCCCAAATCAAAATTGATTGGTTGATAGAGCGAATGTTAGGTCTGGGAGTCACGACCAGGCCGATGTGACTGTTTGAGTTTATTGAGTATATTCTATTTTGACAGGGACTGTGCACTTTAATCAACGTTTCAGTAAAAGTGCCGGTTTTAGCCAGCCAGCTAATTTTCAACCGCAGTCCCTGAGCAGGTTATTAAAAACAATTACAAAATAGACAATAGCAACATAGGACAAGCAAGACATAGCATACAGACAGAGCAACATAGGACAAGCAAGACGTAGCATACAGACAGAGCAACATAAAGCAAAAAGCAGCAAGACAAAATTTATAAAAGCAACTAAGTGTTTTCACACCTCACAAGCAACAGACAACAGACATGGAAAGCGGCAACATACAGCTTGTGTAGCTCAGCCTGTGTAGCATGCTGTGTGCATGTTCACAAATATGATTGACCTTTAGCCATGTCTTCAAGCATTTTGTGAAAGTGTGATATGTGGTGCAGTTATGTGTGTCTGATGGCTGTGTATTCCAGACATGGGAAGCTCTCACAGAGAAAACGGATTTACTAAAGGTGCTTTTCCTTAAGGGAACTATACAGTCACCTCTCATGGTAGACCTTGTGGATCTGCTGCCATATGTTTGGGTTTTCTGTTTAACAAAAATACTGAGTGGAGGGGAGCCAGGCCATTTAGGATCTTGAATACAAGACATGCGTCGGTGTATTGCACAAGATTTTCCCAACTCAGGAGCTTTCTGAGGATGTAACAGTGATGATGGCTATTGGGCTTTGTATCAAGCACTTTGAGAGCCTGTTTGTAAGACAGACTGACTAGGTCTTAATACTGTACAGCAAGCTTGGGCCCAACTAGTCAAGCAGTATGTTAAGTGGGGGAGTATCATAGATTTGAAGTACAGTTTGACTACCTCTGTAGTCAAACAATTTCGTAAATATTGGAAATTACCTAGGTTGAATTTGGTTATTTGGATTACCTTTTTCACATGCTTTTTAAAAGAGAGGTTGGAATCAAGTATGATGCCAAGGTACTTAAAATCAGATACCACCTGGAGCTTCTCCCCTGACACATAGACATCTGGCTCAGTATCATCTGTTGCCCTCTTTGTGAAGAACATGCAAACAGTTTTTTTCACATGGAGATGCAAACAGGAGTAACTGAGCCACTTTGTAACCTGGACCATTACAGTAGTGAGTTCTTGTGCAGCTTGTTGTTTGCTCTTTGCATGCACATATACAGTGGGGCAAAAAAAGTATTTAGTCAGCCACCAATTATGCAAGTTCTCCCACTTAAAAAGATGAGAGAGGCATGTAATTTTCATCATAGGTACACTTCAACTATGACAGACAAAATGAGAAAAAAAATCCAGAAAATCACATTGTAGGATTTTTAATGAATTTATTGCAAATTATGGTGGAAAATAAGTATTGAGAGGCTCCTCTGTCCTCCACTCATTACCTGTATTAATGGCACCTGTTTGAACTTGTTATCAGTATAAAAGACACCTGTTCACAACCTCAAACAGTCACACTCCAAACTCCACTATGGCCAAGACCAAAGAGCTGTCAAAGAACACCAGAAACAAAATTGTAGACCTGCACCAGGCTGGGAAGACTGAATCTGCAATAGGTAAGCAGCTTGGTTTGAAGAAATCAACTGTGGGAGCAATTATTAGGAAATGGACGACATACAAGACTGTCAGGACCCAGTTTCGAACCTGGGTCTCCGGAGTGAGAAACAGTCACTTAACCAACTGAGCCACGAATAGACAGCAGAACCCAGAAGATGAGGCAGACACAGCAGTACTTAAGACGGTGTATTTAATAAAGAAAAAATCCTAAAATACAAAAAATGGCAAATCCAAAAGGTGGTAGGTAAAACACAAAAAGACCTCAAAAGAAACTCACCAAAAAATAAACAAAAACAAAAAACAGAATACCACAAGAACGTCACCCGGAATCGACAAGAGCACACAGAACACTAGGGCAGGGTGCTAACATACAAACACAGAGCACAGAACTGAGGGAAACAAAGGGTTTAAATACAATCAGGGGAAACGAGACACAGGTGCAAATAATAATGGGGATCAAGGGAAAAACATAGGGACAAAAAGCACAATGGGGGCATCTACTGACCAAAACCCGGAACAACCCTGGCCAAATCCTGACACAAGACCACTGATAATCTCCCTCGATCTGGGGCTCCACGCAAGATCTCACCCCGTGGGGTCAAAAAGATCACAAGAACGGTGATGAAAAATCCCAGAACCACACGAGGGGACCTTGTGAATGACCTGCAGAGAGCTGGGACCAAAGTAACAAAGCCTACCATCAGTAACAAACTATGCCACCAGGGACTCAAATCCTGCAGTGCCAGACGTGTCCCCCTGCTTAAGCCAGTACATGTCCAGGCCTGTCTGAAGTTTGCAAGAGACCATTTGGATGATCCAGAAGAAGATTGGGAGAATGTCATATGGTCAGATGAAACCAAAATGGAACTTTTTGGTAAAAACTGAACTCGTCGTGTTTGGAGGACAAAGAATGCTGAGTTGCATCCAAAGAACACCATACCTACTGTGAAGCATGGGGGTGGAAACGTCATGCTTTGGGGCTGTTTTTCTGCAAAGGGACCAGGACGACTGATCCGTGTAAAGGAAAGAATGATTGGGGCCATGTATCGTGAGATTTTGAGTGAAAACCTTCTTCCATCAGCAAGGGCATTGAAGATGAAACGTGGCTGGGTCTTTCAGCATGACAATGATCCGAAACACACCACCCGGGCAACGAAGGAGTGGCTTCGTAAGAAGCCTTTCAAGGTCCTGGAGTGGCTTATCCAGTCTCCAGATCTCAACCCCATAGAAAATCTTTGGAGGGAGTTGAAAGTCTGTGTTGCCCAGCAACAGCCCCAAAACATCACTGCTCTAGAGGAGATCTGCATGGAGGAATGGGCCAAAGTACCAGCAACAGTGTGTGAAAACCTTGTGAAGACTTATAGAAAACGTTTGACCTCTGTCATTGCCAACAAAGGGTAAATAACAAAGTATTGAGATAAACTTTTGTTATTGACCAAATACTTATTTTCCACCATAATTTGCAAATAAATTCATAAAAAATCCTACTATGTGATTTTCTGGATTTTTTTTCTCATTTTGAAGTGTACCTATGATGACAATTACAGGCCTCTCTCATCTTTTTAAGTGGGAGAACTTGCACAATTGGTGGCTGACTAAATACTTTTTTGCCCCACTGTATCACTGTATCATCTGCATACATTTGAACTTCAGACCCAGTACAGACAGAATGCAGATCATTAATGTACAGGCTGAGCAGGAAGGGCCCCAGTATTGACCCTTGGAGCACGCCCACATCATAGCTAAGAGTGGGCGACAATTCATTGCTCCCTCTGACACACTGAGTTCTGCCTTCAAGGTATGATTTCATCCATCTCAAGGCATCAGGGGAAAAGTTGAACTGGACAATTTTGTGATGAGAATCTCATGGTTAACAGTATCGAAAGCCTTCCTTAAGTCCAGAAACACAGCCCCAACAACGCCCCCTTTGTCCATCTTGGACTTCACATTTTCCAGAAGAAAGCAGTTGGCCGTTTCTGTGGAGTGTTTCGCTCTGAAGCCAAACTGCATGGAGTGTATTGTGAAGGGGCTGTTGTTGTGGTGGGCAATCAGTTTTTCTGCTATACACTTTTCATCAACCTTTGACACCACAGGCAGTATACTAATGGGCCTGTAGTTACTCACGTCAGCAGGGTCGCCTGATTTAAAGATGGTCGTTATTATGGCCGACTTCCATACCCTTGGAAACACACAGAGACCAATAGATGTGTTGGTGACCTTAGTAATGAGGCCAATGAGTGACTCTTTGTAGTTTTTAAGAAAGGTAGAGTCCAGCCCAAACACATCTTTGGCTTTAGAGTTCTTTAGTGAGCTAATCACCTTGTTCACCTTTGACTCAGAAGCCTCCCTTATGATGAAGACAGGTTGAGCGTCATTCACTAGCACTGAGCCCAAGAAACCAGTGGAGGGGTTCTGTGTCAGTACCCTGACAGAGTCAATAAAGTAGGAATTGAAGGCTATTGCTATTTTGACTGCATCCGGTGTTAGATTGTTATTCACCCTGATTTCTAGTCTTTTTGCAGTGTTACTATGGTCTTTCCCTGTTAACTTTTTTTAGATATCCCCAGATCAGTTTAGAATTTCCCTTTGCTTCGCCAATTATGTTAATAAAAAAACTGTGAAATTACAGCAGCCTGCCCCCATGTTGGGTTGTCCTGACACTCCCATGCGCTGGTCAGAGATAATGTCCCAGCAAATACTGGACGTCCTGAGGACATTCGATGACCTTCGCATTAGGTCCGTATACGGTTTTGCCGCTACATTATCTTGTTATCACATCGCGTGATGGTCCCAAAGGGAACGTTCTCTGGGGGACCTTTGTTTGGTTCCCTGTACGATTTCAGGACGTCACTGAGGACCATGTCATTTGACTAGTTCTTAGGACATTGTGTGATGGTCCTAAGGGAACGTTCTTTTGGGGACACAATGTCCCAAGAATTTCCTAAAAACGTCCTCGGGGACGTCCACGGAACCAACCGGGAACTAGAGAAAACCTGGGGAAGTCCTAACAACTCATTATTGTTTGCAGGGGTCAGACACTTGGAAGTAGCTCTCTCTATTGCTTGATTGTGCAGCGTCTTGTTTGAATTCTCAGGATACCATCAGCAGCCTAATGAAGACAGTCGTTTGGCCAAGCTCTGCCCTCTGATACGGCAGCAGTTGTCTATTCCAATACGAAATCAAACCATTCAAAAAGGCCATCCTGTTTTGTTTTTGTTACTTTAATACACATATACAGTGCCTTGCGAAAGTATTCGGCCCCCTTGAACTTTGCGACCTTTTGCCACATTTCAGGCTTCAAACATAAAGATATAAAACTGTATTTTTTTTGAAGAATCAACAACAAGTGGGACACAATCATGAAGTGGAACGACATTTATTGGATATTTCAAACTTTGTTAACAAATCAAAAACTGAAAAATTGGGCGTGCAAAATTATTCAGCCCCTTTACTTTCAGTGCAGCAAACTCTCTCCAGAAGTTCAGTGAGGATCTCTGAATGATCCAATGTTGACCTAAATGACTAATTATGATAAATACAATCCACCTGTGTGTAATCAAGTCTCCGTATAAATGCACCTGCACTGTGATAGTCTCAGAGGTCCGTTAAAAGCGCAGACAGCATCATGAAGAACAAGGAACACACCAGGCAGGTCCGAGATACTGTTGTGAAGAAGTTTAAAGCCGGATTTGGATACAAAAAGAATTCCCAAGCTTTAAACATCCCAAGGAGCACTGTGCAAGCGATAATATTGAAATGGAAGGAGTATCAGACCACTGCAAATCTACCAAGACCTGGCCGTCCCTCTAAACTTTCAGCTCATACAAGGAGAAGACTGATCAGAGATGCAGCCAAGAGGCCCATGATCACTCTGGATGAACTGCAGAGATCTACAGCTGAGGTGGGAGACTCTGTCCATAGGACAACAATCAGTCGTATATTGCACAAATCTGGCCTTTATGGAAGAGTGGCAAGAAGAAAGCCATTTCTTAAAGATATCAATAAAAAGTGTTGTTTAAAGTTTTCCACAAGCCACCTGGAAGACACACCAAACATGTGGAAGAAGGTGCTCTGGTCAGATGAAACCAAAATTGAACTTTTTGGCAACAATGCAAAACGTTATGTTTGGCGTAAAAGCAACACAGCTCATCACCCTGAACACACCATCCCCACTGTCAAACATGGTGGTGGCAGCATCATGGTTTGGGCCTGCTTTTCTTCAGCAGGGACAGGGAAGATGGTTAAAATTGATGGGAAGATGGATGGAGCCAAATACAGGACCATTCTGGAAGAAAACCTGATGGAGTCTGCAAAAGACCTGAGACTGGGACGGAGATTTGTCTTCCAACAAGACAATGATCCAAAACATAAAGCAAAATCTACAATGGAATGGTTCAAAAATAAACATATCCAGGTGTTAGAATGGCCAAGTCAAAGTCCAGACCTGAATCCAATCGAGAATCAGTGGAAAGAACTGAAAACTGCTGTTCACAAATGCTCTCCATCCAACCTCACTGAGCTCGAGCTGTTTTGCAAGGAGGAATGGGAAAAAATTTCAGTCTCTCGATGTGCAAAACTGATAGAGACATACCTCAAGCGACTTACAGCTGTAATCGCAGCAAAAGGTGGCGCTACAAAGTATTAACTTAAGAGGGCTGAATAATTTTGCACGCCCAATTTTTCAGTTTTTGATTTGTTAAAAAAGTTTGAAATATCCAATAAATGTCGTTCCACTTCATGATTGTGTCCCACTTGTTGTTGATTCAGTTTTATATCTTTATGTTTGAAGCCTGAAATATGGCAAAAGGTCGCAAAGTTCAAGGGGGGCGAATACTTTCGCAAGGCACTGTATCTTTATGAAATTGACTGTGTGTTCACCATGTTTAGCATTACTACATATCTACACATAGCATAGGAGTGTCATTCCACCGATAGAGTACGTTTTGGGTAGTGAAGTTTTTTTTAAAGAAAAGGAAAAGAAAAGTCACCTAATTTTAACATTCTGACAAAGAGAAATTTAATGAAAAACATGATTTTACCATCTCAAGACGTAGAATAAAAAATACAACGAGCCAATAAAGTGCCAAATAAAATAACAGGGTTGATGTTTTCATCTTAAATCAGCCATGAATCCGCTTGTGACAGGGGGAATGGAAGCTTGTTGTGTATAACAGGGAGGGGCAATTAAATACAAGCTTCACCCCAAAAAATGTTCTGTTTAAACATTTCTAGCTTATCCTATCTATCTATTGAGTAACAGGTTGGCATGTTATGTTATGCTCAACGCACCGAGTTTTCCAACACAAAACACCAGAAATGGCTAAAATGAGTAGAAAAAGCTCACCTGTATTTATTATACAGTGCCTTGGGAAAGCACTCAGACCCCTTGACTTTTTCCACAGCCTTATTCCAAAAATGAATTTGTCTGCTAAATGACTTAAATGTAAATTTAATCAAATAAATTCCTCAGCAATCTACAGACAATACCCCATAATGACAGTGCGAAAACAGGTTTTTTGATATTTTTGCAAATGTATTAAAGATAACAAAAATAACAGAAATACCTTATTGTGTGTCGATGGATGAGGGAAAAAAACAATTTAATTCATTCTAGAATAAGTCTGTAACGAAATGTGGAAAAGTCAAGGGGTCTGAATACTTTCCGAAGGCACTGTACGTTCACAACTGCAGACAACGTGCAACTACACCAGCCCAGGACCTCCACATACAGCTTCATCATCTGCGGGATCGTCTGAGACCAGCCACCCGGACAGCTGATGAAACTGAGGAGTATTTTGGTCTGTAATAAAGCCCTTTTGTGGGGAAAAACTCAACCTGATTGGCTTTGCCCCTGCCCTGTCATGTGAAATCCATAGATTAGGGCCTAATGAATGTATTTCAATTGACTGATTATCTAATATGAACTGTAACTCAGTAAAATCGTTGAAATTGTTGCATGTTACGTTTATATTTTTGTTCAGTATACTTAAAATATCTAAGGGACGCAAAACGTACACTATATGTGGAACGACCCAATAGTATTGGAGGTAGGCAACAAACAAAAAGACCACCCACACTAATTACCTTGCCGTAAACTCCCCAGGACAGTTCCGTCTCCGTCACCATGACGACAATCCCAAACATCCCGAAGATGAGTGCGTAGTCACTGAGTCTCTTTCGCTTCTCAAAGAGCGCCCTCCGGTGGCCGAGTCTATAGCCGATGTCTTTGTTCTTCTTCACAGGAGCACCGTTCCCGTCCCTGACCAGGCTCTCGTTGGACGCCTTGCCGGGGTCCTCACTGTTTCCCTTGGAAACAACCACCTCCAGGCCAGAACTGTGCAGCGTCTGGAGGGGCTGTGTTTCGGAGTCGAGCTCTGCTAGGTTGCGCCGCGACGACGCCAGGCTGCCCAGTGGTCTCACTACACCGCCATTGTGCTTGCAGGTGTTCATGGCTATCTGAGGGAGTCGGCCACTGCTCTCGGAGAGGGAGGATCCAGCATGGCTCAGCTTCTTTTGCTCAGTGGTTGCCTGGTGGAAAAAAAAGACAGGAGGATGTTAGAGAAACAGAAACCAAACTCAACAGTGCATCAGTGTCTGAGGGTGGAGGGATATCTCACCAATCGGTCTGGTGTCAGAGATTGGGAAAATACAGTATAGTCCTCTTTTGAGGACTATTTGAGCAATATCCCATGGGCCGGAGTCAGAAGTACAAACTAGAAACACTGCTCTGCACTAAATCAATGCTTAGGGATGACAATATCTGTGTTATTGTTCTGCTGCACATGGCACACATCAACTGTCCCTCACAAATAATGCATTCAGATCAACAGGGCAAAAAAACATGAACAGTGAATGAAGATGGATGCATAAATAAAGCCATATAACTAATAGTGGACCCTACAAAGTGCAGAATGTTTAATCTTTGTGCGGCACAAATTTCAGTATGAAAGATTTATGTGCTGCATGACCATGTTTCCTGTTAAAGAAACACTTTTTCAGGCAGAGATGGGAAATCAAGGACATTCTTCAGCCAAAGACGCGTCTTCGTCATCTGATTGTCAAAAACAGCATCTAAATTGAAGAGGACACCTGCTCTGACCTTTCGGTGCTATCTTTGAACCAGAGTGTGATTGCATTGCATCACTGGTTCAAGCAGAGGCAAGAGTTAAATGGGGTGAGAAAGCAAAGGAAGTGCAGAAAAATGTACAGTATGTACACCACCGTTCAAAAGTTTGGGGTCACTTAGAAATGTCCTTGTTTTTGAAAGAAAGGCACTTTTTTTGTCCATTAAAATAACATCAAATTGATCAGAAATACAGTCTAGACATTGTTATTGTTGTAAATGACTAACGTCTGATTGCCCATAATGGAAATGTACTAAGTCGGGCCCAGTGACACTATCGCCTGACACAGACCGGACTAAAGGTTAAGGATTAGAGGGGGGCAGGGTGTTCTAATCCCCTTTACTGTATTAAATAGTTTTATCATTGCGTCATTAAGACCCCTTTTTGAAATGTATCTCAGATAGTGGCACATTCCTACCATAAAACCATAAGGTTGCTTGGAATTGGAAGACCTCAAACTTCATTATACACTGCTCAAAAAAATAAAGGGAACACTAAAATAACACATTCTAGATCTGAATGAATGAAATATTCTTATTAAATACTTTTTTCTTTACATAGTTGAATGTGCTGACAACAAAATCACACAAATCAATGGAAATCAAATTTATCAACCCATGGAGGTCTGGATTTGGAGTCACACTCAAAATTAAAGTGGAAAACCACACTACAGGCTTATCCAACTTTAATGTAATGTCCTTAAAACAAGTCAAAATGAGGCTCAGTAGTGTGTGTGGCCTCCACGTCCCTGTATGACCTCCCTACAACGCCTGGGCATGCTCCTGATGAGGTGGCGGATGGTCTCCTGAGGGATCTCCTCCCAGACCTGGACTAAAGCATCCACCAACTCCTGGACAGTCTGTGGTACAACGTGGCATTGGTGGATGGAGCAAGACATGATGTCCCAGATGATCTCAATTGGATTCAGGTCTGGGGAACGGGCGGGCCAGTCCATAGCATCAATGCCTTCCTCTTGCAGGAACTGGACACACTCCAGCCACATGAGGTCTAGCATTGTCTTGCATTAGGAGGAACCCAGGGCCAACCACACCAGCATATGGTCTCACAAGGTGTCTGAGGATCTCATCTCGGTACCTAATGGCAGTCAGGGAGTCTGTTTCTGACCGTTTGAGCAGACACATGCACATTTGTGGCCTGCTGGAGGTCATTTTGCAGTGCTCTGGCAGTGCTCCTCCTGCTCCTCCTTGCACAAAGGCGGAGGTAGCGGTCCTGCTGCTGGATTGTTGCCCTCCTACGGCCTCTTCCACGTCTCCTGATGTACTGGCCTGTCTCCTGGTAGCGCCTCCATGCTCTGGACACTACGCATGATGTGCCATCATGGATGAGCTGCACTACCTGAGCCACTTGTGTGGGTTGTAGACTCCGTCTCATGCTACCACTAGAGTGAAAGCACCACCAGCATTCAAAAGTGACCAAAACATCAGCCAGGAAGCATAGGAACTGAGAAGTGGTCTGTGGTCAACACCTGCAGAACCACTCCTTTATTGGGGGTGTCTTGCTAATTGCCTAGAATTTCCACCTGTTGTCTATTCCATTTGCACAACAGCATGTGAAATTTATTGTTAATCAGTGTTGCTTCCTAAGTGGACAGTTTGATTTCACAGAAGTGTGATTGACTTGGAGTTACATTGTGTTGTTTAAGTGTTCCCTTTATTTTTTTGAGTAGTGTATATACTAGCACCTCCCTTTTCACCTAGAAAAGGTGGGACAATTACAGTGCCCTAGCGACGCCTATTTGTCATGATTCATTTCTCCAATAAGATTACCCTTCTGGGGCCGAAAATAAAACACAATGACAAAGTTTGCTTTGTTAAGTGATTAAAGGACAATCGATCAAAGCAAAAGGATATGACTGCCGTATCAGACCAAAGGAGGTAAACAGAAAGGAGCCATGACAGGTTATTCCAATAACATTCTGAACAATATTGATGTCTCCCCTTGGCTCTCGGTCACCATTTCTGACCATTATGCTGCAGGCTCTTTTGGTGGCTGAAAATATACCACTGACCGCTGACTGACTAACTCCTAGATGGGGGTGTCCATACCGTATAGGAGACGGCAAATCCCACACGGATATCCCAAAAGAGCTCATTCTGTATCATCCTCCCAACTCACAACACATCATCTATTCCATTTTGGCATTTGAACTACTGTTCCTCTATTGTGATGCGTTTCATTTCGGTGAATCTCCATGCATATCTGTTAATTGTATTTGACTTCCATAGAAGAAATCAAAAGTATCATCATCATGTCATAACACCCGACACTTTGCCATGCAGAGAGTGCTCTCTCCCGTTTTCCACAGCTGAAAAGAATGTGCGTCCCAAATGTCACTCTATTGCCTAAATAGTGGACTACTCTTGACCAGAAACCACACCCAGCTCTTTACCAGAGGGTGCCCTCTCCCGTTTCCCACCCCAACAAAAAGAGTGTGTCCCAAATAGTGCATTACCCTATATAGTGCCCTATTGGCCCTGGTCAAAAGTAGTGCAGCATATAGGGAATCGGGTGCCATTTGGGACGTGAAAGTGCACAACAAGCCGCGATTGCCTTTGTCCGCTGATCATCCTTCAGAAGGAGACATGGGGTAGTTGTCTGTCCCGGCGAACGCTTCCATTTTCATTCTGAATGGCACACAGCATCCAGCCTGTATGAAATGGAGCCTCTTAATCAAATTGAAAAGCCACAGTGCAGAACAGTTGAAATGAAGCACTGCAACTCTCTGCCTATCTCATCCTCTAGCTCCCTCCCTCCTTCACTCCCCTCTCCAGCCGGCTCCAATCTAATAGAATACCCTCCTTCTTTTTGAATGCACACACACAATCCCTTGGAATTGAAATAGTGCACTGTACAGCCAACCCGTGTGTGTGTGTGTGTGGGGGTGTGTACATGTGCATAAGAGTGTGTGCATCACAGGAGGCTGCTGTGGGGAGGATGGCTTAAAATAATGGCCGGAACGGTGCGAACAGAATGGCCTGCCAGCCTGTACGCCTGCATACTTGCCTGCCAGCCTGTACGCCTGCATGGCTGCCTGCCAGCCTGTACGCCTGCATGCCTGCCTGCCAGACTGTACGCCTACCTGCCAGCCTGTACGCCTGCCAGCCTGTACGCCTGCATGCCTGCCTGCCAGCCTGTACGCTTGCATGCCAGCCTGTACACCTGCATGCCTGCCTGCCAGCCTGTACGCCTGCATGCCTGCTTGCCAGCCTGTACGCCTGCATGCCTGCCTGTCAGCCTGCCAGCCTGTATGCCTGTACGCCTGCCTGCCAGCCTGTACGCCTGTACACCTGCCTGCCAGCCTGTACGCCTGCCTGCCAGCCTGTGTGTATTCGGACATGAGGCGCATGTGTGAAGGAGGGCCGACTCATACAAAGAAAACAGAGGGACACGAGGGATGAGGGAGAGAGAGAGGAAAAGAGAGAAAGACAGGACAGACCCCTGGGGACCTCCCCAGCCTGCTCCTGTTGAGACAGAGAGCTGTAGGCTATAGTTGCCGATTTGTCACATTGCACAGACGCTGTCATATTTCTGTGACATGTCAGCAGGCACCAGGGCTGGGCTGTCCAACCCGACCAAGAGTACCAGCCAGGATCTAAGCACATCTAATTAGTAAAGATGTAACGCACCACCGCCTATTCAGACTAAGCCTGTCTGTGTCCTTGCCAGAAAATGTTCTAAGGAAAGATCTTAATGTACTTTGATGCAGTAAAACTACAACGCTTTAATGTAAACACTGTAACCAATTACTTATACAGTAAGTACAGTATACACAGTAAACAGTATAAACTAACTGTATACTGATATATGTTTAGTCTTTCTAAGGCAGTACAAGAGGAGTTTTCCTCAGTGGAATCAGTATGGGCCGTCCTTTGAGAAAAGCCTTTGGTGAAAATTACTGCAGTTTGATAGCAGTCACAATTACAGGCTTCCTGAAGCATTCTCATCCCCATCTCCTCCTCGGAGATGAAAAGAAAAATGAATTATGGCTTAAACAAGACAAAACTCTCCACGGAGACGACAAGACAGGTATTTTGCCGGTGTTGAATGGCCATTGTTAGAGCTAATAATGCACTAGGCGTTCGACAGCATCACAATAGTGCACTAATTAGTATGCACCAAGGTGTCACAGTAGACACATAGAATAATACTGAGATCAGAGTGATATAACTAAAGGGTTTAGAACTCCCTTGGGAGACAAATAGGACCTCATTAGTAGCATGTTTAACGTGTTCAATTCCAGACAATTCGTAGAATGAATTGGAATTCAGTTCTTGGTTTCAAAAATTGTCCGTAGATCTCATGAAGTCATGAATTAAAATTGTACTCAGTTCTGGAATTTACTGGAGTTGATAGTTGACTTGACTCCCTGAATGTGATTAGTACGTAAGTCGATTGCAGAATGTAAATGTAAGACTTACACTGTACACTATAAGACTTTACTGTAATTTCAACAGTAAAGCACTGTAAGATGCACAGTAAAATACCCTGAATATGTTTTATTGGATTAAAGCTATAGATTGCACTGCATGATGGGTAAAATGCTGAAAAATACTTATTATTGTTATTACAGTAAAAATGTATATTACAGTAATAACTTAGGCCTACAATAGATTCACATTTTCAATTGCAGGCGAGGTGCATGAAGCTCAGACTGTTAAAAAAATTCATTAAGATGAAAAATATCACCTAGATAATAATTGTTGTAATGATTAGGCTTTCGCTATACTGCAGCCTCTGGGTGCCACAGTGAATAAACGGACTGTTATGTTTGCACCATTACTACAGAGGAAATGGTAATATTGTATTTCAAATGGCACTGTAAATCCAACCCACAGAATACAGTACCTTACTGTATTTTTGGAGCACCAAAAACATTTGACCACTAGTGGGTGCATGGTATTGTTGTTTCTGGCTCATTAACATATTGAGGCATGCCTTGCAAGAGGTTACATTTATTTCTATACATACAGTACAAGTCAAAGGTTTGGACACACCTACTCATTCACAGGTTTTTCTTTATTTTTACTATTTTCTACATTGTAGAATAATAGTGAAGACATCAGAACTATGTGTAACGGCCGTTGTTGGTGGAAGAAGGTGAGGACCAAGGTGCAGCGTGGTATGTGTCCATTTTTATTAAATGAACACGGAAATAACAAAAATAACAAAGAGAACGACCGAAAACAGTTCTGGCTGGTGCAGACACACAACAGAAAACAGAAAATAATCACCCACGAAACACAATAGAAAACAAGCTCCCTAAATATGGTTCTCAATCAGGGACAACGATTGACAGATGCCTCTGATTGAGAACCATACCAGGCCAAATACAGGAATAGCAAATCCTAGAAAAACTAACAGAGACAACCCACCCAACTCACTCCCTGACCATACTAAAACAAAGACATAACAAAAGAACTAAGGTCAGAATGTGACACTATGAAATAATACATATGGAATCATGTAGTAACCAAAAAAGTGTTAAACAAATCTACTCTCTGTTCATCAAATATACATAGTCACTTTAACCATACCTACATGTACATACTACCTCAATAGGCCTGACTAACCGGTGTCTGTATATAGCCTTGCTACTGTTATTTTCAAATGTCTTTTTACTGTTGTTTTATTTCTTTACTTACCTACACACACACACATACACACGCACACACACACACACACACACACTTTTTTTTATTTTTTTCCCACACTATTGGTTAGAGCTTGTAAGTAAGCAATTCACTGTAAGATGCACCTGTTGTTTTCGGCGCACGTGAAAATATATGTTATATTTGAGAATCTTCAAAGTAGCCACCTTTTGCCTTGATGACAGCTTTGCACACGCTTGGCATTCTCTCAACCAGCTTCATGAGGTAGTCACCTGGAATGCATTTCAATTAACAGGTGTGCCTTGTTAAAAGTACATTTGTGGAATTTCTTTCCTTATTAATGCTTTTGAGCCAATCAATTGTGTTGTGACAAGGTAGGGGATGGTATACAGAAGATAGCCCTATAGTCAATCTTATGGCAAGAATAGCTCAAATAAGCAAAGAGAAACGACAGTCCATCATTACTTTAAGACATGAAGGTTAGTCAATGCGGAACATTTCCAGAACTTTGAAAGTTTCATCAAGTGCAGTCACTAAAACCAGCAAGCGCTATGGCGAAACTGGCTCCCCTGAGGACCACCACTGGAAAAGAAGACCCAGAGTTAAGTTCATTAGAGTTACCAGCCTCAGAAATTGCAGCCCAAATAAATACTTCACAGAGTTCAAGTAACAGACACATCTCAACATCAACTGTTCAGAGGAGACTTCATGGTCAAATTGCTGAAAAGAAACCACTACTAAAGGACACCAATAATAAGAAGAGATATGAGCAATCACGAGCAATGGACATTAGACCGGTGGAAATTTGTCCTTTGGTCTGAGTCCAAATTTGAGATTTTTGGTTCCAACCGCCAAGTCTTTGTGAAAATCAGTATAAGTGAACGGATGATCTCCGCATGTGTGGTTCCCACCGTGAAGGCACACTTAACCAGCATGGCTACCATTGCATTCTGCAGCGATACACCATCCCATCTGGTTTGTGCTTAGTGGAACTATCATTTGTTTTTCAACAGGACAATGACCCAACACACCTCCAGGCTGTGTAAGGGCTATTTGACCAAGAAGAAGGGTGATGTAGTGCTGCATCAGATGAACTGGCCTCCACAATCACCCGACCTCAACCCAATTGAGATGGTTTGGGATGAGTTGGACTGCAGAGTGAAGGAAAAGCGGCCATCAAGTGCTCAGCATATGCGGGAACTCCTTCAAGACTGTTGGAAAAGCATTCCAGATGAAGCTGGTTTAGAGAATGCCAAGAGTGTGTAAAGTTGTCATCAAGGCTACTTTGGCTACTTTGAAGAATCTCAAATCTAACTTTTATTGTGATTTGTTAAACACTTTTTTGGTTACTACATGATTCCTTATGTGAAATTTCATACTTTTGAAATTTGTCTTCACTTTTATTCTACAATGTAGAAAACAGTAAAAATAAAGAAAAACACCTTGAATGAGTAAGTGCGTCCAAACCCTGGTTTCACGTCTTCTGCCGGTGTTGGTCCCTCTCCTTGTTCGAGCTGCGTTCGGCGTCACCGGCCTTCTAGCCATCGCCGATCCACTTTTAATTTTCCATTTGTTTTGTCTTTATTTTCTACACACCTGGTTTCAATTCCCCCATTACATGTTCATTATTTAACCCTCTGGTTTCCCCCATGTTTGTGTGCGTATTTGATTTATTGTTCAGGCTGTTACTGACGGCTGGTATTTTGTTGCTGGTTTTTGTTATAACGCCCGTTTATTTCGTGGTACCGGTATTTTTTCCACACCATAGTATTGTGTTTATACTGGTGATATCTTGTATTAAATACCTTGTCCATGCATCTCAGCTCTCCTGCGCCTGACTCCTTTCACCAGTTACCCACAGCCTTGACAGAATCACGCACCCACTCGGAATGGAGTCAGCAGGAGCAGGTGTCCCTGCAGGAGGGATTGAGGAGCGAGTCCAGCAGCATGCTGCCATGCTACAGCATCTCGGCAGCGCCATGGATCGAGTTCTACAAACCATGGAGCGCTGGGAGAGAAGATTCCCTCCAGCACCACCAGTCTCACCATCACTCACCCCTCCTTCACCGGCCCAATGTGATTCGGCTCGCCCTCCCGAGGGAATATGATGACACGGAGGCGAGTTGTCAGGGGTTCTTGCTCCAGCTAGAGCTCTACCTGGCAACCGTCCACCCGGCTCCTTCAGGCCGTGAGAGCGTGGCTGCCCTTGATTTCTGCCTCTCAGAGAAAGCCCTGGAGTGGGCCAATGCCGTATGGGGGGAAGAAGAAGCGGTGTTGGACCACTTTGAGGATTTCACTTGCCGCTTCCGGGCAGTCTTTTACCACCCGCCTGAGGGTAGAGTGGCGGGTGAACGTCTCGTCCACCTGAGGCAGGGGACGAGGAGCGCACAGGAGTTCGCGGTGGAATTCTGGACCCTGGCCGCCAGCGCAGGATGAAACAACAGGGCCCTGATCGATCACTACCGGTGCAGTCTGCGCAAGGACGTGTGTCGGGAGTTGGCCTGCAGGGACACCACTCTCACATTCGACCAGCTGGTGGACTTGTCCATCCGGCTGGATAACCTGCTGGCTACCCGCGGACATCCAGATCGGGGTCTGTCGGTTCCATCACCCAGCACCGCCGCTCCGACTCCCATGGAGCTGGGAGGTGCTGCACTTAGGACGACTGGAGAAGGGGCCGTTCCATGCACCATCTGTGGCCGCAGAGGGCACACTGCCGGTCGGTGCTGGGGAGGTTCCTCTGGGAGTTGAGGCAGCAGGCAGGGAACTCTCGTGTCACCCTAGGTGTGTTGGCACCAGGCTCACCCAGAGCCCCCTGTTGCTCACATGTTTTTGTTTATTGATTTTCCTGAGGTTTCCCCGCATTCCCAGCATAAGGCGCTCGTAGATTCAGGCGCAGCTGGGATTATTAGGGAGGCCACCGCTCCACTGGGCATGGTTACGCAAGGGGGTCACAAGGAGAGAATCAGTCTCTTCCTTATTGATTCTCCTGCATTTCCCGTGGTGCTGGGCCTGTCTGGTTGGCCTGTCATGACCCCACTATTTCGTAGCAACAGAGGGCTATCATGGGGTGGTCACGAAAGTGCTCGGGGAGTTGTTTAGGGGTTTCTGTCGGTGCTACTATGGTGGAAAGTCAAACCAGGTCTCCACCGTGCGCATCCCCTCTGAACATGCCGATTTGGCTCTCGCCTTCTGTAAAAAGAAGGCGACTCAATTACCACCCCATCGGCGGGGGGGTTGTGCGATAAATCTCCTGGTAGACGCAGCACTTCCCAGGAGTCACGTGTATCCCCTGTCGCAAGAGGAGACGGCGGCTATGGAAACATATGTCTCCGAATCTCTGTGTATTGACTTTCGAGCCATCAACCAAGGTACAGGTACCCGCTACCTCTCATAGCCAGTGCGATCGAGTCAATGCACGGGGCACGCTTCTTCACAAAATTGGATCTCAGGAGCGCTTACAACCTGGTGCATATCCGGGAGGGGGACAAGTGGAACACGGCATTTAGTACCACATCAGTGCACGATGAGTACCTCGTCATGCAGTACGGGCTGATGAATGCTCCATCAGTCTTCCAGGTCTTTGTAAACAAGATTTTCCGGGACCTGCACGGGCAGGGTGTAGTGGTGTATATCGACGACATTCTGATATACTCTGCTACACGCGCCGAGCATGTGTCCCTGAGGCGCAGGGTGCTTGGTCGACTGTTGGAGCATGACCTGTACGTCAAGGCTGAGAAATGCCTGTTCTTTAAACAGTCCGTCTCCTTCCTAGGGTACCGCATTTCCACTTCAGGGGTGGAGATGGAGAGTGACCGCATCTCCCACCACAGTAAAGGAAGTGCAGCGGTTTTTAGGGTTTATCAGGGGTTTTGGTCAGGTATCGGCTCCCATTACCTCACTGCTGAAGAGGGGACCGGTGCGTTTGCAGTGGTCGGCTGAGGCGGACAGGGCTTTTGGTCACCTGAGGGCTCTGTTTACCTCGGTTCCGGTGCTGGCCCATCCAGATCCCTCTTTGGCGTTCATAGTGGAGATGGACGTGTCCGAGGCTGGGATAGGAGCTGTGCTCTCTCAGCGCTCGGGTATGCCACCAAAGCTCTGCCCCTGTGCCTTATTTTCAAAGAAGCTCATCCCGGTGGAACGAAACTATGACGTGGGGGACCGGGAGCTGTTGGCTGTCGTCAAGGCTTTGAAGGCGTGGAGACATTGGCTTGAGGGGGCTAAACACCCTTTTCTCATCTGGACGGACCACCGCAATCTGGTGTACATTTGTTTTTTACATTTATTTTACCTTTATTTAACAAGGCAAGTCAGTTAAGAACAAATTCTTATTTTCAAGGTCCATGTATCCCACACCCATACTCCCGGCCTCTTGCCTGTTGGCGCCGGTAGTGTGGGTGCTGGACGCGGACATCGAGCGGGCATTACGTACAGAGTCCACTCCCCTCCAGTGTCCAGCTGGGCGTCTGTGCATTCCGTTTTCTGTCCTCGACCGTTTGATCTATTGGGCCCACACGTCACCCTCCTCTGGAATGGCTGATCCATCAGTGGGTGCTCTGATCATTGGGTGTGCTTGCCCCCACCTGCCCCCAGCCCAAAGGAATTTTCCAAGGGTGGGAAGGACTAATCCCCGGCAGATGCATGGGCGGGGGTGGAAGCGAGCGCGCCAGCACACACACCGCTCACAACGTAAAACCAAAACAGAAAACAGAAATAATTAAACACAAAATATACAATAATCACATTCCCACCCTCACCCCTGATTGGAGAACTTCAAACATTGATACTGTGCATGTATTTATTCCCACACACATTAATTCCAATGTTCAGACAGCCACAGATCAGCCCATCTTTCCCAGTAAATTATCATTCTACCATTTCCATCTGCAAAACATCCCTCTATTATACCATGGTGTGTCATTAGGGACTTGAACCTCCCAATCTGCAACATTTCTGCTGAAATTGCCCCCAAAATTTTTAAAATGTACCTAAGAGCACAGTGATTGTGGCTGTAGTCCTTCAAATCCCCTAACAATACAATTTGCAGGTCCAACCACGCCCTGATATGTAAGGGATAAACGTTGACGTTCTGTACATTACCTTGGAAATAATG
This sequence comes from Oncorhynchus masou masou, assembly GCF_036934945.1. Lineage (NCBI taxonomy): Eukaryota > Metazoa > Chordata > Actinopteri > Salmoniformes > Salmonidae > Oncorhynchus > Oncorhynchus masou. The sequence goes on along the minus strand of NC_088214.1, from coordinate 38,767,178 downwards.
GATGACGCAGCGGGATGAGGTGGAGCTGAGTCCCAATATCTTTTCCAACTGTCCCGTTATCTGGTTTTAATGTCCATTCTAGAATGCCCTTCTGACCAATCAGAAACGAGTATTCAACAATGTTGTGGTATTGTCTCGGGCCTAACAACCATGCCAATATATCCTCCAAACAATACCCCATAATGACAAAGCAAAAACTGTTTTTTAGACAATTTTACAAATGCATAAAAGTACAAATAAACTTAAATATCACATTTACATAACTATTCAGACCCTTTGCTATGAGACTTGAAAATGAGCTCAGATGCATCCTGTTTCCATTGATCATCCTTGAGATGCTTCTACAACTTGATTGGAGTCCAGCTGTGGTAATTTCAATTGATTGGACATCATTTGGAAAGGCACACACCTGTATATAAAGTACTACAGTTCACAGAGCATGTCAGAAAAAAATACATGTCATGTGGTCGAAGGAATTGTCCTTAGAGCGCTGAGACAGGATTGTGTAGAGGGGAAGGGTACCAAAACAGATCTGCAGCATTGAAGGTCCCCAAGAACACAGTATCCTCCATCATTCTTAAATGGAAGAAGTTTGTAACCACCAAGACTCTTCCAAGAGCTGGCTGCCCAGCCAAACTGAGCAATCGGGGTTAAAAGGGCCTTGGTCAGGGAGGTGAACAAAAACCAGATTGTTACTCTGACAGAGCTCCAGAATTCCTCTGTTGAGATAGGAGAACCTTCCAGAATGACAACCATCTTTGCAGCATTCCACCAATCAGGCCTTTATGGTAGAGTGGCCAGACGGAAGCCACTCCTCAGTGAAAGGCACATGACAGCCCGCTTGGAATTTGCCAAAAGGCACCTAAAGGACTCTCAGACCATGAGAAACAAGATTATCTGGTCTGTTGAAACCAAGATTGAACTCTTTGTCCTGAAGCTAAGCATCATGTCTGGAGGAAAACTGGCACAATCCCTACGGTGAATCATGGTGGTGGCAGCATCATGCTGTGTGGATGTTTTTCAGCAGCAGGGACAGGGAGGATAGTCAGGGTTGAGAGAAAGATGTACATAATACCTCAATTACCTCGACTAACCGGTGACCCCGCACATTGACTCTGTACCGGTACCCCCTGTATATAGCCATGCTATTGTTATTTTACTGCTAATCTTTAATTATTTGTTACTTTTATAACTTTTTTGGGGGGGGTATTTTCTTAAAACTGCATTGTTGGTTAAGGGCTTGTAAGTAAGCATTTCACTGTAAGGTCTATGTTTTGATATTTAAATATCTATGAATTCCTTTCATAGAGCATTATCTTCTTCAAATGAGGTTACCTATGTTTTGTAAGCCACAGACTAAGGTAATATCCAGGAGCCAAGATTTATATCAGGACATTGGTCCCAAGATCCAGACACAGACCGAGTGAGTTGAGACCATGACAAGTTAAAGACTGAGAACAGTAGAGGACAGTAAAGCACCTCAAAGCACAATCCAGTACAGTATAATACAGCACAACAGCATTGGTTACTAAAAGGCACACTTTTCCTAATATTCACTCACTTATACCTGACCTGTGGAGTGCACCAGTGCCATTCGGATAATAAATTGAACTGCACATGGTTAGGCTACATCTGTGTCGGTGCTTCAAGTCCAGTGCGCTCTGGCTGTTGTTAAATGTGCATCATTTGAGGGGCGCGCATCACAAGCAAGTAATTTATATCATTTTACTTCGACTGTGAGAATCATTAGCACTGCTGAGGCTTAGCTGTACCACGGCCTCTGCCATAGAAACAAATGGGGCATGGCTTTGTTTCCGTGGTTGCACCTTTACGATGCAGAAAACTGCTCAAACCGTTCAAAACTCAGTAACTATTTTACAGGAGCTGGCGCAGGTTGCGGGAAATTAGTCATATTGAGAAAAAATGAAAATAGTTCAAATATAGCCTATTTCATCTATTTGAAAAAAATTGTCACAGAAAATAGATGATTTGCAGTATGGATCAGATGAGATGGTGGTCATTACAACTAAATAAATTAATTGTAGGTGTGCTGCAGAATTTTTTTGCCTATCAAAGAGTACAATAAAGGTTGGGAACCACTTCAGTAGAGTACAGTATAGTACAGTAGAGCACAGTACAGTATAGCACATTATAGATGTCTAGATTTTCTCAAAATAGATGTCAATGTTTGGCCTCCTGGAGGGTTGGAGCTCCCCTGCTGGCTATGCATCTCAACACTCTACATTTGTGTGTGCACTTGTCCACTATCCACATGGTGGTCCTCTTTAGCTCAGTTGGTAGAGCATGGTGTATGCAACTTTAAAATGGAGATAGCCTCAAAGGTACTGCCCGTGCTGTCACAGTCGCCACAATGGCACAGATACAAAGATGAGACCTCTATGTGTCTCTATGGGGTGAACGTTTCGGTCAATTTGGGTCAATTATTTTGGACTTTAAAGAAGCTAACATACAGCTGGCTATCTTTCATTTGCTCATTCATTCATTTTCAAAAGAATATTTGCAGACAGTCTACTCACCATGTGGCCATGCTGGAGAGGGGTGCAATCCCATCACCTGGTGATATTTGTGGGGGTGTGGCGTAAAGCACATTTTTAATTCTGTATATTTGTATTCTTCTTTTCACTCTGTCATTTAGGTCATTATTGTGGATTCACTACAATGTTGTTGATCCAGCCTGAGTTTTCTCCCATCACAGCCATTGAACGCTGTAGCTGTTTTAAAATCACCAATGGCCTCATGGTGACATCCCTGAGCAGTTTCCTTCCTGTCGTGCAGCTCAATTCAATACCATAGTTATTAACTTGACCATGATTAAAGAGATATTCAATGTCTGATTTGTTACTTATACCCATCTACCAATCACTGAACGTGACAGAATGTGACAAAAACAAATCATGGCTTTTCTCACTAAACTAAAGATTGATGTGTGACCCCAATCCTAGTCTAATTTAGCCTTGCTGTTGAATATGTAAATAGCATGGGGCCAGCATTTTAATGCTCTGCTTATCCTTTCTAGCACGTTCCTCTTTGCCTTTGCTAATCTGTGCTATTTGCCCATTCCCCTCCATAGACTCCAATTACAACGTAATTGCTTGATTGATATAGATAAAATCTAGATTAGGTGGAATATCCTACCAATACACACAGGCAGGTAACCTGTGATACAAGTCAGTATTCAACGGGCATCGGGAAATTACGTGGAAACCGGCTACGAGGGTCAATGGTGAGTGCTGTTACCTTCAAGTAGGCTTTGGTTTTGAAAGGATGTTGTGGACAGGAATGGCAGATGGGCATAAGTATAAGCATCTGCCTCTGGTTCCAAAGGGCCAGATGCATGTTCGAATCCAGCGATAGAGATTTGTTTTTTATAGGTATTAAGAGACTATGCCTGAACTTAATCCTAACCCTAAAATTATGAGTTAATGCCAAAACTTAACCTTAAACATCTTTGACGTTTAGAACAACTGAGCAATTTGACATTTCAGAAACATGAACGAACGTCTAATTCTGACATGAGACTCTGAGACATTGTCGATATGCACACATAGACAGCCACCTTCATGCTGACAGTCTCTCCCTGTGTCCCCCTCTGTTTTGGCGGTACACACATTTTAGAATAAAGACATTCAGGCACACACATGCACATAAGCACACACACTCGCACACACATGTACAGACACACACACACACACACTTCATACCAGTAAAGGCCCCTCTGCTTCTACACATACAAACACTTGCCGACCAGTAAACTACATCATCCTATTACACGCAGCGCTCGTGACTATTTGACATCATAGGGACAAACAGTCATAAATTCTACTCTGAGATTATACAACAGGCAATATCCTTCATTGGTGCAATCGCACAACTTTGTCTCACGGCGCCGAATTTACTGTCTCGGAATGCAATGGCAATGCATAACAATCCAACTTCAGAGTTCATTTTGAAGGATGTAAGTCATTTTTTAAACGAGCCTCCACTAAATTCCCGACAAAGGCTGTTTCTTTCTCTCCCAAGGCAGAGACATCAATACCAAGGGAGAGTGCAGCACAACCTATAGCATAGGATGGATCAATACCATAACAAACTCAGTCAAGATTGACTAGAGAACTCTGTGGATCCATCCAGCCTTAGATTGATGATGTGAGGAGGACAAGACAACAGAGTTTCAGCCGAGAGAGAGAGAGAGACAGAGAGAGTTCTCTCCATGGTTCTGAGAAGAGAGAAAAGCATCATGGAAACTCTCCGTTTCAAAGAGCAATGCATTAACATGGAGATAAGACCCAGGTCGTACTTAGCGTTTTACACCTGTTTTTGTGGTATGCTTTACCTTAAAGGGATACTTCAGGATGTTTTCAAATGAGGTCCTTTATCTACTTCCCCAGTCAGATGAACTTGTGGAGACCATTGTTATGTTTCTGCATCCAGTTTTAAGAAAATTCCTAACTAGCAATTGCACTAATGCTAATTAGCATTAGCTCACTAATTTAACTCTTACTTCCTTCATACTGGACACAGTTCATCTGACCCGGGTGGAAGTAGATGAAGGGCCTCAGTGCCAAAATCCCAAAGTATCCCTTTAATGCCTTATTCCTTCGCATAACATTTGTTCGACTTTTTTTTACACGTTCTATGTTCAATTTTCTTGGGAAAAAGACAGCTGCAAACCTTTTTCCATCCCCTCCATGGTGCATCTGAACCCTACTCAGAAAACGGCCGCAATGCCTCCGAGTCCAGAAGGAAAATTACAGAAACACGCAAGTTGAAACACGATAGCTGTCCTCCAAGGCCTAGTCTAAGAGACAGCCCTTACCATATGTCACGTAACATGGCTCTGACTCCGCCAGCACCCAGTAGAAACTAATTGAATTTCCTTATCTGCTTTATAACCCTCTTTTTCTGCTAAATGAAAGAGAAGCCATTTGGAATAGCGGCACATTTGTATTCACCTGCCCCCCCAACCCCCCGCCCAGACACTTACAGTCAGTTCACTAACATACTGTACTACTCGCTGGCTATATCCCTATATGCTCAACAGGATTCTTCCCATGCCCGGCTATTAAGTCCGACAAGATAAAAGTCCTGGGAATTGTGGTCACAGCCCTCAGATACAGTTTGCTTCTATGATGTGTTTTTTGTGTGTGTTTTTTTTGTGTAAAATTAAGTGCTGCGGTTTTTAATGCCCTCGGGGTCCTTTAGTGTAAATTGATTCTATTTAAAAAAAGGTTTTTTACTTGAGAAGAGAAAATAGATGGCTGCAGAGAGAGAGAGAGAGAGAGAGAGAGAGAGAGAGAGAGAGAGAGAGAGAGAGAGAGAGAGAGAGAGAGAGAGAGAGAGAGAAGGCGGTTAGAAAATGGACTCTCCCCGGAACTGGCCATGAAAGGTTTGAATAAAAAGGAGCTAGTGAGGTGACCAAAGGAGCTGGGACAGAGTCCATTAAGGGGTTAACAATCAGACGACCCTAATGAAGGGCTGTGCAGCTGTATGTACCACGGAGCCACAGGGTGAAACCACAACGGGGACTTTCGCTATAGAAACACAGTGGGGGGGGGTTCCTTATTCTTCTCATGTATACTATACTTAGTGTCGCACAATACAACAAAATATTAGAGATGGAAAGGTCTATAGCTACACTGTTCACAATAATAATATACTGAACCACATAGCGATGAGCATCACCGTGTGTTTTCACAAGAACAGATCAAACTACATAACTGTGTGTGTGTGTGTGTGTGTGTGTGTGTGTGTGTGTGTGTGTGTGTGTGTGTGTGTGTGTGTGTGTGTGTGTGTGTGTGTGTGTGTGTGTGTGTGTGTGTGTGTGTGTGTGTGTGTGTGTGTGTGTGTGTGTGTGTGTGTTCACAGTAAAAACAACACATCAAACCACATAGCTATTACCACCATCATGAGAAATCGTGTCGAAAATCCCTCCTTCTTGTGAAAACGTGAACCGAGTTGCATACAGAGGCTGTTGTTAGGACTCTGAGGGGAGAATCTCCCCAAAGACAAATGAAACGCATCACAACGTCATTGTGGAGAAAACTGGTGTTTCAACAGAGTTTGTATGCCCTTTACGCCTTTTAAGGGAAGATTGTGGCATGGCGATGACAATGGTATACTAACAACTCTCCCTCCCACTCACTCACAAGTACACACACACTCTCTCTCAGTATTTGTATTTCTCTATCATGCACACACGCACACACACACAAATGCGCGCACACACACACGCACAATATCTAATGAGAGCTCTCCTAAACAGATACTGTTAGGCACTAATGCAGTGAGAGAGCACATACTGTACTGCAATGCTTCATTCGACTGAGACCGTCAATCAACTGAGTCCCATTCAAATGACGTGCAAATAAGGACAATAATTTAAACACTACGCAAACAACAATTCCCCTACTGGTACTCATTACAATGGCATGCATTGTACGTGTGTTCTATGACAGCTACACAAATACACGCACGCAAATATTGTTTTCATGATGAATAATTATCATTTGCATTCTATAAATTCAAATAAATGCAACACAACATCCATTCTCTATAATAGCTAAGTCCTTAGCTCTATGGCAGACCAGCTAATACATATTTCAGTGTGAAAGTGTTCAAATATGCCACACAGACTGGACACCCTCCTACTGGCACACATCTCCATGGAAAAGTTAACACATTCATATTCATGTTCTTTGTAAAAAAAATTATAATAATAATAAAAAGTGGTTCAAGGCAGTTTCTGAGCGTGAGAAGTCCTCTTTCCGCTCAATAGCGCCTTCTGTTTTACACAGAATATTTATTCATCTGCCCAAGGGTTTTTCGTGAGGTTTACAGAAACGGTGATATGTTTGATGCGGGAGAGAATTAAGTGGTGCAGTATCTCGAGTCAAATCCAAACCTTAGGGCACCAGGACCTTAGCCCGGGGTTAAGACTTCAAACCAAATGGGTGAAATACAGTGAGTGTCTGGGTAGCCGCACAATGGGGGGAAAGGCTACTGTACACATGCGCTAACTGGGTTAAACGGTAAATCACAGTGGTGAGAGATGCTTTCAGACGTGCATATTGTAGTGTAGTCAGGGAACCATGAGTTGATTTAGTGTAAGATGTACAGCACACTATCTATGCTGTAAAGGCGATCTCATTCATTCTCACAGTGAATTGCAATTTGCTGTAATATGAACTATAATAGCGTTACAGTACTTATTCAGTAACACCTGCCAACTGGTACGGTTCCGCGATGGCGCCAGAAACACTGAACATGATATTCTAGCAGATGTAATGAAACACATCACACTGATTACAATTGGAGCATATCACAAGTCTTTCCAGACTCCATATCATGATGAATGATCAATATCAAATTACAGTGACATTATTCATACTCTCCAGGTTCCTGTCCTCTGATCATGCCATAACCCAGGCAAGATCAATAACATAATTAGCCACCAACCACATGCATGGCTGTGATACATTATATGGCTGACACAACTTGGCCACTATCGCGCAAAAATTACCATATGAAGGAACCTGGGTCATTTATCGAGCAAAGCGGCATCTGGGCAGAGTGACAAACCCTGACAATTATGGCATGTTACAGCGTGCATTAAAATGGGAGCGCAGCAGAGGTCAAATACAGGCGACAAATTGCACTTGGATGACAGGAGCAAAAACATCTGGCATGTAAGAGCGATGGTGGTCTATGGCAGCGTTGCTCTGGGCTACTGAGGAACCCCCCCACACACACTCTTTGTATCTAACTGGATTGCACACGATTCAATACACCTCTCCTTGTGAGAAATCACTCAGATGAAACACAAGAAAGTCATGTGAACTGAGCACGTGGAGAGGATAGGAAGCAATCACCTATTAGAAGAACCGTAGCAGCTGTCCAGTGTGTGGGTGCGTGCGTGTGTGTGCGTGCGTGTACAATGTATGTAAAACCTTGGAGGACATTTCTTCCCTTCATTCTCTGTACGTAGGCAATGTCTTTAGAGAGGCCCAGCTATACAATGTCAGGTTTTCCTCACCATAGCAACAAACATAGAAACATAAATCTATTTCAGTTACCAAGTGTGGAGTAGCAGCACTTAAATGCAAACCCCCCTAATTCAATGTGAATGTGTTATCAGAGATCGGGCCATTCACTCCCAGCATACAGGATATGGCTGGGTTCCACCCCTGTAATGAATGAGGGTGACATTTCTTCATTGGTGTGTGTTTACTTACAAGGTGTTGGCTGCCCTGGGCCTGAGGATGGGAAGGTAGCCAGTGGAAACATGCACAACACTGCACGCCCAATCGAGCTAAAACAAAGTGCCTTGTAGAACAGGCCTGGTGAGAACTGATTGAGAGAGTCAGATCAACAAATGTTGTTTCCTCTGGCAACGGATGGAGCCTTGAACAGCATCGCTAATCATAGCAAAGCAGGGGATCTGTTCGACATTGCAGGCTCGTGGGTCACACAATCGCAATTACCGAAGTCTAGTCGTGTACCCTGAATACATGCTGCCCTAGTAGCGGTAGCCGTGAAAAGACTACTCTTAGAAAACAACTAGTCTTGACGAGACTATGCGGTTTTGGAAAAGAACACATTCCTTTGAGAGAAAAAAAGCTCTCTCTAAAAACTCCCGAGCCAAAAAAGGCAAACGCCAACGAAGGTGCAAACACAGCAGCACAGCCGTAATATAAATACAAGCATTATGTCATGTCATATGGCATCAGGTTGGTGGCAGTGGCACGGTGACGTATACCCTACTGACCTCCTAGGGCTCACATAGGGTGATTATGACCGTGTGCCATTCCAGTTTGGCACCAGCGGTACAAAGGCTTTAGTGTAATAGCTTTCCCCTTCGTCTCTCCATCCATCCTGCCGATGACACGCGCGACCCCATCTTCCCTTTTAGAGGTATATAGGCTGGCAACCGGAGCCAGTCTGCAGCCGGAGCCACTCACTTGTGGGGGTGGGGGTGGGGGGTCGCTATCAATAAGTGGCAGGGGTTCAAGAGTACTTACACGAGACTCACAATGGGGTCAGCAAGTTACATTTCAAAACACATGTTATTGGAGCTGGACACAATATCACAGTGCTGTCAATATGGAGCAGCTAGAGAGATTGGGGGGGGGGGTTGCATGATACTGTGATGGTATACACTGTATCAGTCTCGCGCTGTCACAATTGTTTTGTTTAAGGTATTTCAAACAGGGTGAGCAGACTTGTTAAGGGCAAGTCAAGAAAGTAGAACCAGAAAGCTGCGAGTGTATCAGAAAACGTGTAGTAGTTGTTCACGTCTGATGGACTAGGGACCAGACAAGCATTTAATGCATATGTATAATCTAGGCAATTCAAGCATTGTTATATTCAGTTTTGCTATGGTTATTTTATGATGAGCCAGGGTGCATGCATAATATGGAAATGCATATAGTTTAATGTAACAGCAATATAAATTCAATTCATATTAATTCAAGAGGTACATTTTTAAAAGGATTTATTGGCAGAGCTTACATTTTAAAAATGATATCACTTAAAATACCACAATCTCGGATGAAAACATATTTGAGCATTTATTTATTATTTACTGTTCGGCTACATATCCATTATGTCATGGGTTGGCTTTTGCACAGTATTTGCATCCAACCCGTTCATTAGTTTGTACGTTGCAGTACAAAGGATCCAATGAAAAACTGGACTCCGGTAAGGTGCTTCAAAGCTAAATGTTTTGTCATAACTGTGGCACTATGCCAAAACGTGTATGGATTTAACAGACAGTTATCTCTGGCTGCGAGAGAACAGATTTACATTTTCCAACGCGCAAAAAAAGACTTGCTGTTATTGCAACATGGAACAGGTGTGTGTGTGTGTGTGTGTGTGTGTGTGTGTGTGTGTGTGTGTGTGTGTGTGTGTGTGTGTGTGTGTGTGTGTGTGAGAGAGATTCTAGGAAAGAGGGGGTGAGTGTGAGAATGAGAGAGCGCGTCCGTGCGTGTGTGCGTGAGGGGGGTGTGTCATAGGTTATATTCGTGTTTTTTGAAGAAGCAGTTACAGTTACATAGACCCTTACGAATGTAACCTGTGAAACAATATGCACTAACACATACCTATCCATCCATCCAAATAACCCACATGAAACGCTGTTAGGCCGATATCAAATAATCATGTGACAGGCGTGGCCATGGAATGTTAACGTTATAATAGCCCATGTACAGGTTACAGGTTTATCAGACCCTATATTTGTATCGATGGTGCATCAGCAAATGTGAAATGTACCTGATGATGATCGATGAGTATCCTCTCTTCTCCCTTATGCGGGCTCTCGGGCCACAGGTGATAGCTGGAGCCGTAGTTAGGGCTGCTCTTGCTGCTACTGCCAGTCGCAGACGAGTTCCCTCCGTACGGCTGCGTTGGTGAGTTTACACGAGAGTCGCGGCAATGGTGCTGCGGCTGGTTGGGGTGCTGTGGCTGGTTGGCTTGGTTTGTCCTCCCTGGCTTATTGCGGTCTTGGTCACAGTGCTGCGGACGCCCCTGTGCGTCTTGCTGATGCTGTTGCAGCAGAGGTGCCTGGTTATTCCGACAGAGCTCTCCTGAACCGTTGGCGCAGTAGTAGACAGGGAAGCTGCTCCCCACCAGTAGCTGTTGTTGAGCTCGCAATTGTGGGAGTTGCTGTAGCTGTTGCAGGTCCTGAGTCTGGGACTCGAATGCTCGCCGATTAGCCTCGATTGACTCACATACATTTATAGTGCGCCCCTTCTGTGAGTTTGCTCGGGTTGTTTCAGGGGAGGGGTCCCTGTGTTGGAGTCTGCTGTGCTGCTGCTGCTGTTGCTGCAACAACTGCTTCTGGTCTCTGTGCCCTCCTCCTCCTCCTCCCCGGTAGCGTTCCACGTTGCTCGCCTGTTGATAATTGTCACTGCTTTGCAAATTATCCCCGTGATTAGACTCCTGCAAAAACAGCAGAGAGGACGACGGCGGCAAAGATGGGGAGGGCTGCGGCGGGTGAGCGAGGGGCTGGCGCTGGTGAGAAAGGCTCGCCTCCTCGGAAAAATTGCAGTGGCAGCTCTGAAAAAAAGGCTGCTCCGACTGCGGCTGGGAACCGGCTGCGGCCCAAAGGTTCTGCTGTAGGTGCGCTGGCTGCCCTGCGGGTTCACAGACCCGGTGTGAAGGTCGCTGGGCGATGTCGTAGCTTGTCAGAGGCGGGGGGTCGCCGTGCTGCGGCTGACAGGCATGGATACCTCTTCGAGAGGGCTTGCTCAGACAAGGCAGTTGGTGGTGGTTCAGGTAGTGCGAGGTGGTAGTCGAACGCTCTCTGAAAGTCGGAGGAGGGGGCGGCAGACTAAAAACGGGAGCGACTGGGTTTGGGTCTTGGCTCTGCACGCTGCCTCGCTCTTCGTCGGGGATTTGGTGCTGATAGACAGCTCCCGCGTATCGATGCCTCATCCCCTTAATAGCCGCGTCTTACTGTGGATGCTCCTTTGCCTTGTATAGCTCGGACACCCGTTCATTGCGATCAGTCCCAGCAGAATAGAGCCGACTCGTCTCATTGGTAGGTTTGACCAGGACCTGCCTTAAAACGTCACCGTACGGCCAAAACACCGCCTTCGTTAGAATATTGGTAGCCACATATGCACACATGTTAGTGTATAGAGCCTCAACGACGCGCGCAACTGATTTAGTTGATGCGACAACCAAATGGGGATGAAAATGTTAAGATCCTTTGCAGGCTTGATCTATATGGCCAATAATTTATAAACGCATTGGATCTTGACTATCGAATATCCACTGTTGCCACAACCACCATGCATGTCATCGGGCGATCACTTTTCCTCCAACTGAATCTGCTTTAGCTGTCTACCCTGAGAGCTATACCATAACTAGGCTTAGCCTACTCGGTTGTGTCACTAGTCGGTTTATAGGTCTATAATACGAGGTTCTATAAAACTCTACTTCCAACCACTCATCATAAGCATGAACTGAAAGGCCTAATTAAAAAGTAATGTAATGTAACACCTCAAAAGACTTCACATACTTGGTCCATATAGTCCATTCGAGAAAATTATTTTTAATAATGGTCGAAAACCCTCTCCTATCTTATCGTTGAGACTTGCAGGTCAGTGTTTAATATTTCATCATGAGTAGACATGGTTTTGGATTACCAGGCAGAAAAAAAATCGGCATGATATCATGCCCATGTAAAAACACTGTAGCTGCTGTCGGATTGCATTACACGAAAAGCATAATGATATAAAAGCATTTGGTTGTCTAACAACATGGTAGGATTTGTTGTGCAGGCCATTTTAAGACAACCTGCCGATAGATCCGAGGGAGGGAAAGAGCGAGGGCGTGAGGAAGGGCAAAGAGGGGGAGAGCGCTGCCCAAGCTTCTGAAAGAGATAGCTGGTGAGCGAGCGACAAAAATACTCACCAGTGGCGGTTCTAGCCAACAAAAAGTACCATCCTATAATACACAAATATAATAACACACTTATAAAGAAGAGAACCTGATTATTACACTACTAATTGCATTACTGATTGCATTATTACTGTACAAAGCTATAGGTGTGCTATTTGATAGATTCCCCCGCTTCCCCTATTTCGGCTTCCAGTGGGGAGATCTGAGGTCAACCTAGCCCAACCCCCCTCCCTATCTTGTACTTCTGAGTGGGAAAGGCATGATGTCATTAACGTGACGTGCAAATGAGCGATATAAAACCGATTGTGCAAATGTCACCATTCAGAATGTTTTTAAATTGTTTAAATGTTATTATTGTTATTACTATTATTATTTTTTTCCGCGTGGGCGCCCCGTGCCTTCCTGGGCAAGATCCCGCCCATGTTGCCTATACCTAAATCCTCCACTGCAACTAACTGATGGACAGCGACCAAGTAGGGTGGAAAGGGAGGAAAGGGGGAAACCCAAAATTATCTATGAATGATGATCTGTGTTTACGACAAAAAAGGGAGGGGGTTGTGGTTCACTATCCATTTCGAAGGGGAAAAACACATTTCAAAATAAAACTATAGGCCTAACTTTATAAAACTGACATAAAACTCAAAAATGACATGTTGACAGTTTGCGTAGAAGCTGGAGAGAGTAGGTGGGCAAGAGAGAGGAAGCAAACTCGTTTTCATCATACATTAGGAGTACTTCTTAATAAGTAATACTTTCCAAAGTTGGCTCAGCAATTTTGAGTTTTGATGGGCCCCAGACTGCAGATGTGGACCCTTTCGTCAATAGTTGGGGGGAAGGCTTAGGTACACTCTGTTTTATAGCTCCTGTAAAAGACTGAAGGAATTTGGAGTAGCCCTGGCCAGCATCACATTAGAAACCTGATCATTTTCATTAAGTAATTGGTCGTTGTGACCTGTGTGGGTTGCTTGGCAAGATGGAGTTTCATTTGGTCGTTTGGGATGCAATGTTACTGCTGCCATGTAAATAATTAAATCAAACTTTACAACTCTTACACAAACACAAACGTCCACGAACACGAGTGTTAACACACACAAGCACAAGAGTGCGCATTCCAAAACACAAACGCTCGCTCGCACGCACGCACACTCACTCACTCACACAGACACTCCACTCCTCCCACCCTCTCTCTCTAGCAAAAAAAGACTGGCATGCCTATTTAATTCCTCTTGGATTTAGCCCACATACCAGAACCCATCCTTCTTAGCTTGACTATTTGCATTAGGAAGCATGTTGTGTGTCTAGCCTTGGTGACATCCCATAAGAAATACTGTGGAAGCTCAGTAACTCATACAGTGCCTTGCGAAAGTATTCGGCCCCCTTGAACTTTGCGACCTTTTGCCACATTTCAGGCTTCAAACATAAAGATATAAAACTGTATTTTTTGTGAAGAATCAACAACAAGTGGAACACAATCATGAAGTGGAACGACATTTATTGGATATTTCAAACTTTGTTAACAAATCAAAAACTGAAAAATTGGGCGTGCAAAATTATTCAGCCCCTTTACTTTCAGTGCAGCAAACTCTCCAGAAGTTCAGTGAGGATCTCTGAATGATCCAATGTTGACCTAAATGACTAATGATGATAAATACAATCCACCTGTGTGTAATCAAGTCTCCGTATAAATGCACCTGCACTGTGATAGTCTCAGAGGTCCGTTAAAAGCGCAGAGAGCATCATGAAGAACAAGGAACACACCAGGCAGGTCCGAGATACTGTTGTGAAGAAGTTTAAAGCCGGATTTGGATACAAAAAGATTTCCCAAGCTTTAAACATCCCAAGGAGCACTGTGCAAGCGATAATATTGAAATGGATGGAGTATCAGACCACTGCAAATCTACCAAGACCTGGCCGTCCCTCTAAACTTTCAGCTCATACAAGGAGAAGACTGATCAGAGATGCAGCCAAGAGGCCCATGATCACTCTGGATGAACTGCAGAGATCTACAGTTGAGGTGGGAGACTCTGTCCATAGGACAACAATCAGTCGTATATTGCACAAATCTGGCCTTTATGGAAGAGTGGCAAGAAGAAAGCCATTTCTTAAAGATATCCATAAAAAGTGTCGTTTAATGTTTGCCACAAGCCACCTGGGAGACACACCAAACATGTGGAAGAAGGTGCTCTGGTCAGATGAAACCAAAATTGAACTTTTTGGCAACAATGCAAAACGTTATGTTTGGCGTAAAAGCAACACAGCTCATCACCCTGAACACAACATCCCCACTGTCAAACATGGTGGTGGCAGCATCATGGTTTGGGCCTGCTTTTCTTCAGCAGGGACAAGGAAGATGGTTAAAATTGATGGGAAGATGAATGGAGCCAAATACAGGACCATTCTGGAAGAGACCTGAGACTGGGACGGAGATTTGTCTTCCAACAAGACAATGATCCAAAACATAAAGCAAAATCTACAATGGAATGGTTCAAACATAAACATATCCAGGTGTTAGAATGGCCAAGTCAAAGTCCAGACCTGAATCCAATCGAGAATCTGTGGAAAGAACTGAAACTGCTGTTCACAAATGCTCTCCATCCAACCTCACTGAGCTCGAGCTGTTTTGCAAGGAGGAATGGGAAAACATTTCAGTCTCTCGATGTGCAAAACTGATAGAGACTACTAATACCCCAAACGACTTACAGCTGTAATCGCAGCAAAATGTGGCGCTACAAAGTATTAACTTAAGGGGGCTGAATAATTTTGCACGCCCAATTTCTCAGTTTTTGATTTGTTAAAAAAGTTTGAAATATCCAATAAATGTCATTCCACTTCATGATTGTGTCCCACTTGTTGTTGATTCTTCACAAAAAAATACAGTTTTATATCTTTATGTTTGAAGCCTGAAATGTGGCAAAAGGTCGCAAAGTTCAAGGGGGCCGAATACTTTCGCAAGGCACTGTAAATGGTAGTGTAGAGAACACAGGCGAGGGGAAGCAGTTATACCTATAACACAGGAAGCAGATAAGAAGACCGTAATTACAGATTAAGTTGTATATACACTGAATCAAAATGGAAACACAACATGTAAAGTGTTGGTCCCATGTTTCATGAGCTTGAGGCCCATTATCGTGCCATTCAATCACCACCGTCACCTCATGTCTCAGCATGATAATGTGTTGCCCTGTGTCGCAAGGATCTGTTCACAATTCCTGGAAGCTGAAAATGTCCTAGTTCTTCCATGACCTGCATGCTCACCAGACATGTCACCAATTGAACAATTTGGGATGCCCTGGATTGACATATAAGACAGCGTGTTCCAGTTCCCGCCAATATCCAGCAACTTCGCACACAGTGTTGGAAAAAGTATCCAAATGTCATACTTGAGTAAAAGTAAAGATACCTTAATAGAAAATTACTCAAGTGAAAGTGAAAGTCACCCAGTAAAATACTACTTGAGTAAAAGTCTAAAAGTATTTGGTTTTAAATATACTTAAGTATCAAAAGTAAATGTAATTGCTAAAATATACTTAACTATTAAAAGTACAAATAATTTCAAATTCCTTATATAATGCAAACCAGATGGCACCATGTTGTTGTTTTTTGATTGTCTTACGGATAGCCAGGGGCACACTCCAACACTCAGAAATCATTTACAAACAAAGTATGTGTTTCTTGAGTCCGCCAGATCAGAGGCAGAAGGGATGACCAGGGATGTTCTCCTGATAGGTGTGTGAATTAGACCCTTTTCCTGTCCTGCTAAGCATTCATAATGTAATGAGTACTTTTGGGTGTCAGGGAAAATGTATGGAGTAAAAAGTACATCATTTTCTTTAAGGATTGTCAGGACCCGGTTACGAACCTGGGTCTCCGGAGTGAGAAACAGTCACTTAACCAACTGAGCCACAAATAGTCAGCAGAACCCAGAAGATGAGGCAGACACAGCAGTACTTAAGACGGTGTATTTAATAAAGTAAAAAGGAGAAGTCCTTCAATACAAAAATGGCAAATCCAAAAGGTGGTAGGAATAGCATAAAAAAGCCTCAAGAGATACTCAAAAACAAAAACAGAATTCCACAAGAGCATCCACCGGAATCGACAAGAATACACAGAACACTAGGGCTGGGTGCTAACATACAAACACCGAGCACAGAACTGAGGGAAACTAAGGGTTTAAATACAATCAGGAGAAACGAGGCACAGGTGCAAATAATAATGGGGAACAAGGGAAAAAACATAAGGTCAAAAAGCACAATGGGGGCATCTAGTGACCAAAACCCGGAACAACCCTGGCCAAATCCTGACAGGGATGTAGTGGAGTAAAAGTAAAAGTAGTCAAAAATATAAATAGTAAAGTACAGATACCCAAAAAAACTACTTAAGTAGTACTTTAAAGTATTTTTCATAAGTACGTTATACCATTGTTCGCACAGCCATTGGAAGAGGAGTGGGACAACATTCCACAGGCCACAATCAACAGCCTGATCGACTCTGCAAAGGAGATGTGTCACGCTGAGATAAATTGTGGTCACACCAGATACTGACCATTGCACCACCAGATGCATATCTGTATTCCCAGTCATGAAATCCACAGATTAGGGCCTAATGAATTTATTTCAATTGAATGATTTCCTTATATGAACTGTAACTCAGTAAAATCTTTCAAATTGTTGCATGTTGTGTTCCTATTTTTTTCAGTATAATAAGAGCAGGTGCATGTTAGAGAAAATCAAACACATTCTATTGAATAGAGGGGAAATGGAAACTATGTTGTGCTGTGGTCAATGAAGTCAACAAAAATATGGATGCAACTATAATAGTGAGGATACAGGCAAAATAGTAACGTTGTATGCATCTATCAGTTCTCCACATCTTCTGTGTGTATGACCTGTAGGTATGCCCTATTGCATTCTGTAATAAAGATCGCATTTTCATTATGACCCCAACACGCCAATGTCTCGTCAGACTCAACACCTATGCATGTGTAGCATGACATGATTTGGTTAAACAGTGCACACTCTGTGCCTGTCTGTTCTCTGAGTCCAACAGGCTCTGTGTGAATCTATCCATATGTAATGAGAGTTGCCTTCTCCCTCATATTCTCTTTGTGCTCACTGTGGGAAGCGGTGGAGCCGACAGCTGTTGTGGAAACAGGAGAGCGAGAAGAGCCTGTGTTGGGAGGCTGTACTTTTTACATTTAAAGAGACAAGCCGCGTTTCAAATACATCCCTGCTCCTCTTCCTTATATGGAGGGGAGTTCTCATGTGGTGGACAGGAGCAACAGCCATCTTGGATTGCTGTCTGTCAATTCAAAGCAACTTCGTACGACTTCACTCGAGTGCAATGACTAACAATGGTGATTCTTACAAGCAGTGAGGGGGCGAGGGTCCTTGGTGCAATGTTGTGACACACAGAGGAGGTGACATCCAATAGAAGTGATGCATTTGTACAGCATTGCCAATAGCATGATGAATGACCCCTGAACTCAGAGATATGAGACAGTGACTCAAACAGGCCTGCCAATCACACACACACAGAGAGAGAGAGAGAGAGTGAGAGGCATACCCTAGCATTTTCACATGTTTTACATGTTAACACCACCCTTTCACATGTGAGGAGAATAACATGTTTTCACCTCACATGTGAATTGTGTTTTCACATGCAAAATTTGCATTTTCACACGTTAAAAACTTTCACGTGAAAATCGGATATGCAGTTTCCCATGTGAAAAACATTCTCATGCGAAAATCCTACGTTCACATGTGGAATTGCAAGTTCACAAGTGAAAATCAATCATGTGAAAATCTAACTTTCACATGTGTAATTACATTTTTGGGGAGTTGGTTAATGGATCACATTCAACTGGCAACATAGTTCTGCTGTATAAAGGTCACTGCCTGTTAAAGGGGCAATCCTTAGTTGCTACATACACGTTTGGACTTATAAATTAATAACATGAAGCCACGGAACCTTTAGGAATAAAACGTATAAATGCCTTTATGAGCTTAGTTCAACTGTTGTAACCCATCAGAACCCAAGGCGTAAGCTTGTTTTACCCCTATGTTTGTAAACAAAGTAAATGTAAAGCACCACTGTATAGCCTAAACACATGTTTAAACCATCATTTTTGATATCATGCATGGGCAGTACTTGTATGCATAGCGTGGTCTATGGATTTGAGAGTGGTTGCATTTCTCCAGCCCCATCCCTCAGCTTTACTGAAACTGTGGCGGGGAGAAGACTTTCAACACTTTTAATAGAGTAATAGCGTTATGGGATGCAATCCTCAAGTGAGTGAGCAATCTTTTTTTCTATTAATATCATGGAACATTCTAAAGGCGAGAAAAAATGTCATCGTATTGTAAACAAAAATAATGGTATCGAAAGCTTAACACAAACCCAAAAGTATTGATAGCAAAACAAAATATTGCAAGGAAATCCTTTCCAAATGCGAAAACAAATTAATTGTAAAAATAATTTTCAGTGATTATTTTTTATGATAATGTATAAAATAACACGCTTCCTTCTTTCCTGCAATTTTCCCTATCTTTAGTTATCTTACCCTGGCATTTGCTTTCGCTGTATTTTTTCCAGTTTTGGCACATTCATTCCAGCGACATAGCGCCCTGCATCCCACTGCTGGTTTGCCTCTGACGCGAAGCAGGGTCTGTCCCGGTTGTCCCTGGATGGGAAATCAGATGTAGCTGGAAGAGCTAAAGAAAATATATATCACGTGTGAGAAAGAAATGAATGAGGGAAAAACACGTGAAAAATGTACATGTGTCCGAAAACCACGTGTCTGATTCATGTAAAAAAATAAATACATGTTTTGTAAAGGGTAGGCACCGTCGACCAGATAGATACTGGCAGGCAGCGGCACTGACAGCCGACCGCCCAATGGTTGAATAGAATTCCTCTGACAGCTAGATCATCAGTTAGATTTGCTAAGGCTACTCAAACGACTAAGCATCCCGCCATCATTCAGGGCAAGGCAGGTACATGGCAAGCCGCTGTTAAATATCAGTTTGCGTGTTAGTATCCAAGCCCCCATAAATGAATGGACCGGCACTGGGCGGACAACGTTGATTAAGTGTTTTCCATTGCAGCCACAAAGAAGTGGGCCGCCGGATGATAAAGTGCCACATGCAGGCGGCAGCTGTAGTACAGCACGCTGGCGCCGGCTCAGCCAGATCAGATCCGTGTTAAAGGGATATTCTGAGGAGCATTCAAGTTCATAGGCCACTGTGAAAGCGCCGTGAGAAAGAAAGCCTGTAACTGTTGCTGTTACGCCATGTTGTCATGCGCCAATGATAAGGGACCAATAACCAGTTAGTTACCATGGCCGAGGGGAAGCCATCCTCCTCTCCACACTGCCTGAACGTGATCATGTCTTCTCATTAGGGAGGGAGTACACCGTGGTAGGGTTGGTGTGCCCGATGGCAGTATGAGGTTTTAAATTAATGGCTGGATGGATGGTTGGATGGAGGATGAGGGAGGGGTTATAGTTATTATGCAATTCAGTGAGGTGCATGTCGACAAAGCAGAATGTACAGTACTCTAACAACGACACAGGAGCTTCCCCTGATGCTCATCATTTGACCCCCCTCCCCCAAGGAGCCGAATCATCAGATTCCCTCCACTGAGCCAATATTGTGGTCCCAGAGGAAGCAGGTTGGAGGAGCGGTTAAGGACAGGAGAATGGACATGTTGAATGGGATAAGGACAATGAAAGAGAAGGCCACTCTGAAGGGGGTCTGAAGCTTGTGATGTCAGAGATGGCCAGGAATGAGCTCGGTACACAACAGTGCTTTGAAAGTGTGTATTGGTAGAGAGTGTGTGTGGGTGGAGAGGTCTGTGTGAAATAGAGGGTATCTAGGTGAAATATGGAAATGAGAGGTATAAGAGAAACTCATCATTCATGCAAGGTTCAAAGACTCACCCGAGCCTCTCATCCCTTCAGAGCCACAACAGCAACACAAAGAAGGGAACTGACCACAGCAAGCAAGCACTTAGAACCGTGGAACCATATTGTTAGCTTGGCCATTGAAAGTAAACAACAGCCTTCCTGATTTAAGTGCTACACATGTACTCCCCTGTGCAAAATCATATGCCAAGCCTCTAGGTCAAAACATTGACTTTGTAACTGCTATCACAAATGTTCTTCTCTATTCAGCATAATTCTATGCATTTTCTTCATTTCTCTATACTGTTATTCTAGTAAAAAATATATATAATTGATCTCAATATAATGTGAGAGAAATAGCCGACCTGATTCGTCTGTGGGTTGCGCAGACTTCTCTTGGAGGAAGAAACATCAACGGAGATTATAAATGACAGTAAGAAAATCAATGATCATACTTAGATATAGTACTTTGGGTGTAGGCCTTTAGGCTCTGCTGAAAGTGTTTTGTTGTCTTTTTCCCTATTGGGGCTCTGGGTAAAATAACCCGATGAAATATTGTTGCCAAGCATGTTTGACTGTAACATTGGAATTGTAGCGTCATTGGTCAAATTATTCGCAACGTGGGTGTTTCATTTATTTTTTCTCTCTTGTATTTTTTTTCCATGGCACTAGCTTGCGCCACTTGCATGTTTACGACAGACTTCCCCTGCATAAACACTTTTTTTTAAGTGTGGATCTTGCGTGTCTCCATTATAAAGTATTATGTCCACCGTCCTGAAGTGAAATTAATTATAAATCCAATCCTAAAAAACAAATATTTGACAGCGAAGATGGGTGTCTTAAAGAAATGCTGACAGTTGCTGTAATATACGTGACGTTCCTCTTCTAAATTAATGCAGGGATTCCTGGTTCTATTTTTAGGTATTGGCGGTAGAGAGCCGTGCGGGGGGGGGCGCGGAGGTTCCCATGCAGGCAGGCAGACTCCAACTGCAGCACGAATACAAAGCTCCCCACGGCGAATCTTTGAATCGTGACCAGGTAACCGGATCAGAATTTAAAAATTGAAAAGTGTCATTTTCACAGAGCTTTTGCGTCTTTTGGCTGGCGACATTGCTGTCATTTTGCTCATGATAAAATGCTGAAATGTGGTTGGTGTTGAAGTGTCGAAAACAATTTAAGTTAAACGCAGTATTTTGATATAAATAACATCATTTTGGGGGCTGACTGCAAGCCTGGCCTCATCGCCCAACATCAGTGCCTGACATCACTCATGCTCTTGTGCCTGAATGGAAACACGTACCTGCAGCAAAGTACCAACATCTAGTGGAAAGCCTTACCAGAAGTGTGGAGGCTGTATAGCAGCAAAGGGGGACCAACTCCATATTAATGCCCATGATTTTGGAATGAGATGTTCGATGAGCAGGTGTCAACATACTTTTGGTCATGTAGTGTATCTTGAATGTGAAAGGGACACCTTGCTGCAAATTAAATAATTTAAATCATTTTTTTTTTAATTTTTAAAAATTCACTCGATTGGATACCTTAGTTTATTAAGTTCAAGCTTCAGGACCACTGAGTCTATAAGCAGAACTGAGGCTCAAAATTCTAATTAAAACCCCACAAGCCCCAAAAGAGCGTTCCATTCTGCACTTTGGAGAGAAGAAAATGGAGTGGAAGAAGAGGTCCAATGAGGTAAGGGATAAAACAGGAGGTAGCCTGATAGGGAGGAGGGGGGGAAATGGGTTGTATTAGGAATGAGGGAGGAGAGAGATAGAAAGTGACGGGGGGGGGGGGGTAAATTCAGATGTTCTGGTCGATAATACTGCCTACATCCTATGAAAAACCCCAGATCCAATCTGGCCCCTGAATGTTTTTATCCTCTCCCCTTTGTAGGAGAGAGTATGTGGGGCTGCTGTGTGCTCCTCCTGAAAGGTTTGGCTGAGTAATCGCAGTGGAGGATTAGCTAGCTCTCTGCCTTAGTCTCCTCAAGGTAGTCTCGCCTGAGACACTGACTGGATTCTGCTCTTCAGTCACTACCCCACAGCACTGTAATTAGAGGTGCTTGCTGTTCGGCCCGCAGGTTTAAAGTTCGATTTTCTGCTTTTAAAGAAGAAGGGGTGGTGTGGTAATTAGTGATCGGGGGTTTGGGGAAAATAAGGCCTGATAATCTGATTACAGAAGTTTCTGAACTGATAAGCAGACACTTTTTAATAGATGATCTGTCTTGTCACACCGAAAGACTCATTTGTTACGTAAATTGGTGATGGACTAGCCTGGTCCAAGGTCTATTTGTGCTGTCTTGTCAACTCTTATAGTTATTCTCATGCCAGATGCCTGATTAACAGCATCTGAGACATCATTCCCATTCTTGCTGGAGAAGTCATTATGGGTGATCAATCAAGAACACTGCCAAACGCACTACAGCTTTGACTATATAGCAGTCACATTAGTCTATACGAGATTAGGGGCTAGTAAATGATAAAAATGACATGACCATTTATGCTAATGATCACATCACATCGAAACTGTATATGTGATTGGAAAAACCAAGAGGGCCAACAGAAATGTACTCGTCCAGCTGTCTCACGACCCACAGCATCTCCATTTGCCCTCTATCACTTCACAGCCCTGTTTCTCTTTAAAATGTGTATTTTTTTCTCCCCCCACCGTTATTTTTTAATCCCTTTTCCTCTGAGGAGTGAAATATGATTTCACAGGACATTAAGTGGATGGGGGTTGATCTGGCCTAATTATGGATGTTGGTGACTTTCCCTGTGAGTGTGAAGGGCAAAAGGAGTGTTGCTGAAATCATAATCCCCCTGACTTTGACAGGAAAAGGATTAGTCGAGCGCTACCCTGCGTGTCCATGTGCAGGCTCCCACTGCATCTTGTGTCTATTTCTACGCCGAAGATTTTGACTCTGAAAGATTATATTCAAACATCAAGAGTGTTTCGTAAAAGAAGGCTTTCAATGTCCTAGGGCTTTGTGGCCGAAAATACATAGCCACACAGAAAATATATATTTTTTTTACAATCTAAGCCTTGTACTCTACTGTCTCTGCTCTGTATGTCTTTAATATATTAGTATAATGCAATTTAGTATAATCTCCTTTGTATGTGACCAAGTGGCATGGTGACCCCTGTTGTCTATACAGTAGGGTTTTACCCATACCATATAATAGAAGTGACCCCGTGTTTTCTTAAAGGCTCTGACCCAAGTGTCATTGCGCAGGTAAATGAAGACAAGTCCAGCCAAATGTACACAAAGTGTTCCCTTCCACCTGACAACCCGGAGGCCAATTATCTCTCAACCCCTCTGATATTGTACCTCGGCACGTGGGAGAAGCAACTTCTACCAGGGTTCACGTGGAAAGAGAAAACACTGTTTCAACGCCATTCAAATGACGGATGGTGGTGAATTTCTGCATGACCTCTGTGGCGGTAAAGGGATGGTACGATGGGAATCCAGCTGAGCCCACCGCGGCGTATCGGGCATGAGAGGTTGGCGGCGGCGCAGGACCGATGGTTGATTGATGACGCACCATAACAACCTCTCGTTATGGGTCATGCTGCACAAGGGTGCCACTTGGCACGATGATGGACGACCTCAAAACTCCACATAAAAATCAAACCCGATATAAAACACATTCCCCAGTCTTTTCTTAACCATAATGTATGTGAGAGAAATCTGTTTCACGATTCATTCCGTGCAGATGGTGATGGATTGCGAGAGGGAGATGGAGAGAGGGAGTGAGTTTTATTTTATTGTGTGTGTGGACGACAGACTGTGGGAATGTAAGTGAGAAAGAAGTCCCCTGTCGATTCACGCCAGTCGCCACCATCTCTCTCTCTCTCTCTCTCTCTCTCTCTCTCTGTCTGTTGAACATACACACACTAAGAAGTGTTACGAAATGCCCACTCACAGACAACATCTGCTCTATCACTGTATAGTACGTGGTATGGCACCATACCATGGCATGGTATGCCTGAATGTTACTTACCACATACTGTAGGTATGTATGCATACAGAGTTGTTACCACAGGTTCAAAAGTGGTGTGGCAGAATTCATACGTGTTTTTTCTGGGGCCTGGAATTTTACCTGATCTCATGAACTGGTCTGGTAATACTCTGGATCTTATTCGTAGGCTTTGCCAAAATATTATTATTATAGATAGCTTCCCTTTTCATCTGTCCTTTGACTGCAGGGCTGGGTTTTTCTAGTCAGATCATGTGAATTGGAAACACTCCTGGCCAAAGGTGGATCAAGCCCTATCAAACTACCACAAACCTTGTTAATATTCATTCTGAATCTGATATCAAAAGAGCCAGAGACAACAACTTCAGTGAACATCATACTCTGTAGTTTAGTGAACTACACTGAACAAAAATGTTTTGATCCCATGTTTCATGAGCTGAAATAAAAGATCCCAGAAATGTTCCATACGCACAAAATGCTTATTATTTTGTGCACACATTTGTTTACATCCCTCTTAGAAGCATTTCTCCTTTGCCAAGACAATCAATCCACCTGACAGGTGTGGCATATCTAGAAGCTGATTAAACAGCATGCTCTTTACACAGGTGCACCTTGTGCTGGGGACAATAAAAGTGCAATCTAAAATGTGCAATTTTGTCACACAATACAATGCCACAGATGTCAAAAAATGTTGAGGGAGTGTGCAATTCGCATGCTGACTGCAGGAATGTCCACCAGAGCTGTTGCCAGATAATTTAATGTTAATAAGAAAACATTTTGTTTTCTTCTATATTGTTTGTGGTGAGTTTCATATTTATTAAACATGTGGAACTCTAAGTACGCTGTGCCTTGGTCCATTCATTCAAACGATCGTGACACAGACTAAGTTCTTTCTAAAGGAATTATGAACTCCTCTTCTCTCAAAAGAGGAAGCCACCTCGCTGGGAGCCAAAATCTCTCTCAATTAACTCAAAAGGGCATTGGATAGCATGAATAAAAGCAAAATCACCTGGATGGGACAGTATTTCTCCGGAGGTCTATTTAACATTTTGGAATCAATTAGGTCCACTGTAGCTCAAATGATTAATACAGCCATTCACAACGGTTCATTTGGGTGAGATTTTTTTAAAGGTAAGGATGTTAACGTGTTCTCACTATCGCCCCCTATATTTGATAAGCACACATATTAAACTGTTTTTGGGACTTACGTAAATTGGTCCACATGGACCAAAGCGAGTTTGTTAAAAAGTGTTTATCCTCGGATAACCTCTGTCAACTATTACCTACAGGGAGCTTACATGCTTCATCAAAAACAACAGCTCTTTGGGCTGTATTATCTCTCAATGCAGAAAAAGCTTTTGATAAACTAGAATGGTCATATACAGTGCCTTGCGAAAGTATTCGGCCCTCTTGAACTTTGCGACCTCTTGCCATATTTCAGGCTTCAAACATAAAGATATAAAACTGTATTTTTTGTGACGAATCAACAACAAGTGGGACACAATCATGAAGTGGAACGACATTTATTGGATATTTCAAACTTTTTTAACAAATCAAAAACTGAAAAATTGGGCGTGCAAAATTATTCAGCCCCTTTACTTTCAGTGCAGCAAACTCTCTCCAAAAGTTCAGTGAGGATCTCTGAATGATCCAATGTTGACCTAAATGACTAATGATGATAAATACAATCCACCTGTGTGTAATCAAGTCTCCGTATAAATGCACCTGCACTGTGATAGTCTCAGAGGTCCGTTAAAAGCGCAGAGATCATCATGAAGAACAAGGAACACACCAGGCAGGTCCGAGATACTGTTGTGAAGAAGTTTAAAGCCGGATTTGGATACAAAAAGATTTCCCAAGCTTTAAACATCCCAAGGAGCACTGTGCAAGCGATAATATTGAAATGGAAGGAGTATCAGACCACTGCAAATCTACCAAGACCTGGCCGTCCCTCTAAACTTTCAGCTCATACAAGGAGAAGACTGATCAGAGATGCAGCCAAGAGGCCCATGATCACTCTGGATGAACTGCAGAGATCTACAGCTGAGGTGGGAGACTCTGTCCATAGGACAACAATCAGTCGTATATTGCACAAATCTGGCCTTTATGGAAGAGTGGCAAGAAGAAAGCCATTTCTTAAAGATATCAATAAAAAGTGTCGTTTAAAGTTTGCCACAAGCCACCTGGGAGACACACCAAACATGTGGAAGAAGGTGCTCTGGTCAGATGAAACCAAAATTGAACTTTTTGGCAACAATGCAAAACGTTATGTTTGGCGTAAAAGCAACACAGCTCATCACCCTGAACACACCATCCCCACTGTCAAACATGGTGGTGGCAGCATCATGGTTTGGGCCTGCTTTTCTTCAGAAGGGACAGGGAAGATGGTTAAAATTGATGGGAAGATGGATGGAGCCAAATACAGGACCATTCTGAAAGAAAACCTGATGGAGTCTACAAAAGACCTGAAACTGGGATGGAGATTTGTCTTCCAACAAGACAATGATCCAAAACATAAAGCAAAATCTACAATGGAATGGTTCAAAAATAAACATATCCAGGTGTTAGAATGGCCAAGTCAAAGTCCAGACCTGAATTCAATCGATAATCTGTGGAAAGAACTGAAAACTGCTGTTCACAAATGCTCTCCATCCAACCTCACTCAGCTCGAGCTGTTTTGCAAGGAGAAATGGGAAAAAATTTCAGTCTCTCGATGTGCAAAACTGATAGAGACATACCCCAAGCGACTTACCGCTGTAATCGCAGCAAAAGGTGGCACTACAAAGTATTAACTTAAGGGGGCTGAATAATTTTGCACGCCCAATTTTTCAGTTTTTGACATGTTAAAAAAGTTTGAAATATCCAATAAATGTCGTTCCACTTCATGATTGTGTCCCACTTGTTGTTGATTCTTCACAAAAAAATAGAGTTTTATATCTTTATGTTTGAAGCCTGAAATGTGGCAAAAGGTCGCAAAGTTCAAGGGGGCCGAATACTTTCGCAAGGCACTGTATCTGCTCTGACTTGGAACATATGGGAATTGTCTCCAGTTTCATTAATATGATTAAAATACTATATGCCAATCCATCATCCATAGTTATAAAAGGCAATATCTGTTCTGCTCTGTTCAGAAACACCAGAAGCAGCAGACAAGGTGATCCAATTTCGCCTTTCCTATTCTTTATATCCATGGAAGCACTCGCCCAAGCAAATTCATCAATCGAAGGAAATAACACAAATTACTCTAAAATCTACAGATCATTTCATCTCATTATACGCAGTTTATATTTTACTACAGTGCATTCGGAAGCTATTCAGGCCCCTTCACTTGTTAGAAATGTGTCTGTGTGCTTCAGGTCTTTGTCCTGTTGGAAGGTGAACCTTTGCCCCAGTCTGAGGTCCTGAGCACTCTGGTGCAGGTTTTCATTCATCAAGGATCTCTCTGTACTTTGCTCCATTCATCTTTCCCTCGATTCTGACTAGTCTCCCAGTCCCTGCCACTGAAAAACATCCCCACAGCATGATGCTGCCACCACCGTGCTTCACCGTAGGGATGGTGCCAGGTTTCCTCCAGGCTAAAGAGTTCAATCTTGGTTTCCTCATACCAGAGAATCTTGTTGATCATGGTCTGAGAGTCCTTTCGGTACCTTTTGGCAAACTCCAAGCGGGCCGTCATGTGCCTTACTGAGGTGTGGCTTCCGTCTAGCCACTCTACCATAAAGTTCTGATTGGTGGAGTGCTGCAGAGATAGTTGTCCTTCTGGAAGGTTCTCCCATCTCCACAGAGGAACTCTCAGTGATCATTGGGTTCTTGGTCACCTCCCTGACTAAGGCCCTTCTCCCCCGATTGCTCAGTTTGGCTAGGCGGCCAGCTCTAAGAAGAGTCTTGGTGGTTCCAAACTTCTTCCATTTAAGAATGATAGAGGCCACTGTGTTCTTGGGAACCTTCAATGCTGCTGACATTTTTTTGGTACCTTTCCCCATATCTGTGCCTCGACATAGTCCTGTCTCTGAGCTCTATGGTCAATTCCTACAACCTCATGGCTTGGTTTTTGCTCTGATATGAACTGTCAACTGTGGGACCTTATATAAACAGGTTTGTGCATTTTCAAATCATGTCCAATCAATTGAATTTGCCACAGGTGGACTCCAATCAAGTTGAAGAAACATCTCAAGGATGATCAATGGAAACAGGATGCACCTGAGATACATTTTGAGTTTCATAGCAAAGGGTCTGAATACGTTTATAAATAAGGTATTTCTGTTTTTTATTTTCAATACATTTGCAAAAATGTTTTTTTTAATGTTTTGGCTTTGTCATTATGGGGTATTGTGTGTAGATTGAAGAGGGAAAAATGTATTTAATACATTTTAAAATAGAATAAGGCTAACGTAACCAAATGTTGAAAAAGTCAATACAGTGTATAATCTAGAGGGTTTCCCAAACTCGTGCTAGGGCAAAAACCAAAATGTGCACTCAGAGTGGGCTCCAGGACCGAGTTTGTGAAACCCTGGTCTAGACAATTGGTGAGGACTGAGAATGGGTTGACTTTTAATGGATTGTTTTTGTAACTGTAACCCCCTTTGAAAAAAAAGACAAACCTAACCAAAAAGTTGGTCACAAAAAAAATATAACCACCGGCCCAGGAGACAGATTCTCGCCACGCCACCTGGTAGGAGCGACCTGTCAGGTAGGACGCAATCCAAGCGTGGGCCGCGCCGGAGATGCCCAACTCGGAGAGGGTGGAGAGGAGGATCTGATGGTTCACAGTATCGAAGGCAGCCGATAGGTCTAGAAGGATGAGAGCAGAGGAGAGAGAGTTAGCTTTAGCAGTGCGGAGCGCCTCCGTGATACAGAGAAGAGCAGTCTCAGTTGAATGACTAGTCTTGAAACCTGACTGATTTGGATCAAGAAGGTCATTCTGAGAGAGATAGTGGGAGAGCTGGCCAAGGACGGCACGTTCAAGAGTTTTGGAGAGAAAAGAAAGAAGGGATACTGGTCTGTAGTTGTTGACATCGGAGGGATCGAGTGTAGGTTTTTTCAGAAGGGGTGCAACTCTCGCTCTCTTGAAGACGGAAGGGACGTAGCCAGCGGTCAGGGATGAGTTGATGAGCGAGGTGAGGTAAGGGAGAAGGTCCCCGGAAATGGTCTGGAGAAGAGAGGAGGGGATAGGGTCAAGCGGGCAGGTTGTTGGGCGGCCGGCCGTCACAAGAAGCGAGATTTCATCTGGAGAGAGAGGGGAGAAAGAGGTCAGAGCACAGGGTAGGGCAGTGTGAGCAGAACCAGCGGTGTCGTTTGACTTAGCAAACGAGGATCGGATGTCGTCGACCTTCTTTTCAAAATGGTTGACGAAGTCATCTGCAGAGAGGGAGGAGGGGGGAGGGGAGGAGGATTCAGGAGGGAGGAGAAGGTGGCAAAGAGCTTCCTAGGGTTAGAGGCAGATGCTTGGAATTTAGAGTGGTAGAAAGTGGCTTTAGCAGCAGAGACAGAGGAGGAAAATGTAGAGAGGAGGGAGTGAAAGGATGCCAGGTCCGCAGGGAGGCGAGTTTTCCTCCATTTCCGCTCGGCTGCCCGGAGCTCTGTTCTGTGAGCTCGCAATGAGTCATCGAGCCACGGAGCGGGAGGGGAGGACCGAGCCGGCCTGGAGGATAGGGGACATAGAGAGTCAAAGGATGCAGAAAGGGAAGAGAGGAGGGTTGAGGAGGCAGACTCAGGAGAAAGGTTGGAGAAGGTATGAGCAGAGGGAAGAGATGATAGGATGGAAGAGGAGAGAGTAGCGGGGGAGAGAGAGCGAAGGTTGGGACGGCGCGATACCATCCGAGTAGGGGCAGTGTGGGAAGTGTTGGATGAGAGCGAGAGGGAAAAGGATACAAGGTAGTGGTCGGAGACTTGGAGGGGAGTTGCAATGAGGTTAGTGGAAGAACAGCATCTAGTAAAGATGAGGTCGAGCGTATTGCCTGCCTTGTGAGTAGGGGGGAAGGTGAGAGGGTGAGGTCAAAAGAGGAGAGGAGTGGAAAGAAGGAGGCAGAGAGGAATGAGTCAAAGGTAGACGTGGGGAGGTTAAAGTCGCCCAGGACTGTGAGAGGTGAGCCGTCCTCAGGAAAGGAGCTTATCAAGGCATCAAGCTCATTGATGAACTCTCCGAGGGAACCTGGAGGGCGATAAATGATAAGGATGTTAAGCTTGAAAGGGCTGGTAACTGTGACAGCATGGAATTCAAAGGAGGCGATAGATAGATGGGTAAGGGGAGAGAGAGAGAATGACCACTTGGGAGAGATGAGGATCCCGGTGCCACCACCCCGCTGACCAGAAGCTCTCGGGGTGTGCGAGAACACGTGGGCGGACGAAGAGAGAGCAGTAGGAGTAGCAGTGTTATCTGTGGTGATCCATGTTTCCGTCAGTGCCAGGAAGTCAAGGGACTGGAGGGAGGCATAGGCTGAGATGAACTCTGCCTTGTTGGCCGCAGATCGGCAGTTCCAGAGGCTACCGGAGACCAGGAACTCCACGTGGGTCGTGCGCGCTGGGACCACCAGATTAGGGTGGCCGCGGCCACGCGGTGTGGAGCGTTTGTATGGTCTGTGCAGAGAGGAGAGAACAGGGATAGATAGACACATAGTTGACAGGGTACAGAAGAGGCTACGCTAATGCAAAGGAGATTGGAATGACAAGTGGACTACACGTCTCGAATGTTCAGAAAGTTAAGCTTACGTAGCAAGAATCTTATAGACTAAAATGATTGAAATGATACAGTACTGCTGGAGTAGGCTAGCTGGTAGTGGCTGCGATGTAGCTAACCTAGAAAATCGCTCTAGGCTAAACAATTGACTTAGATACAAAGACGGCTATGTAGCTAGCTAGCTACGATCAAACAAAACAAACCGTTGTACTGTAATAGTTACTACAGTGCTGAGGGACATTTTTTAGATGCAATTTATGCAAACGAAAACGCATATAAACCAAAACGGCCACACACTCAGACCCAAGCACACTCATACACACAGTAAGATACACACACACACACACACACACACACACACATGCACACCTGTGCATACTCTCTCTCTGTCTCACACATATACACACCACCCACAGAGTATTGTTAGCCTATCAAATTGATTCCTTGTCAGGAATATCGCAGCAGCTAATAAATATTAGATAGGAAGCGGATGAAGCCTCAACCCAGGGAGGCTCCCAGTAAGGCAGGTGGTGATGCACACTCAACAGTGAAGTGCTGCCCACAGAGATTCCCCGCCAGTTATGAATTACCTCACAGTGTGTGTTGTGGGTGGATGTCATGTGGCTGAAAGAGAGATGTATTCATCTGTATCTCCATGAAACCTCCAATTGGATTTGCCTTCTCATCATGAACTGCGCAGGATTGTAATTGCAAAGCCTCGACCGTACAGAGGGATTTCAGGGCTTAAAAGTTTACTTCCGTGAGAAGAGAGAAAGAAGCTGTGCATCAGCAATTCCGTGTGTGTGTGTCTGAAAGAGCACGGGGCGAAACACTGAGCATACATTTGACATACAAGTGCCCAAATAGCATCTCACGGCTAAGCCAGACCTTTAATTAAGAGAAATGTAGAAAATGGAGTAAAGTCTTGTGTGGGGTGTTCCCATTACCAATTTTTTCTTCATGGGCAGATTCCTAATTTGAGTGTCGCTTGTGTAGCCTAACTCTGATTTAGGCATAAATTCAATTATATCAGTGGGAGATGTGAGTGAACATTTTAGCTATGCACGTTTATCTCAAGTTACAGTGCCTTGAGAAATTAGTCACACCCCTTCACTATGACTCTCCAAATTGAGCTCAAGTGCATCCAATTTCCTTTGGTCATCCTTGAGATGTCACTACAACTTGATTGGAGTCCACCCGTGGCCAATTCAATTGTTTGGATGTGATTTAGAAAGAAACACGCCTGTCTCTATAAGGTCCCACAGTTGACAGTGCATGTCAGAGCTGAAACTATACCACAAAGTCCAAGGAACTGTCCGTAGATCTCTGAGAAATGGGAAGGGTAGAAAACAATTTCGACAGTGTTGAAAGTTTCCAAGAGCACAGTGTCCTCCATCATTGGGAAATTGAAAAAATATGTAACTACCCAGACTTTGCCTAGAGCTGCCCGTCCGACCAAACTGAGCAACCGGGAAAGAAGTACTTTGGTCATGGAGGTGACCAAGAACCAAATTACCACTATGACAGAACTACGGAGTTCCTTGGCTGAGATGGGAGAACCTGCCAGAAGGACAACAGTCTTGACAGCGCTCCATCAATCTGGGATTTATGTGAGATTGGCCAGACGGAAGCCACTCCTGAGAAAAATGTACATGACAGGATCGCCTGGAGTCTGCATTAAGGCACGTGAAAGACTCGGAGCATAAGGAAAAATATTTTGTGGTCTGATGAGACAAAAGCGCTATGTCTGGAGAAAACCCGGCACAGCTCATCACCCGTCCAACACCATCCCTGTCATGAAGCATGGGAGTGGCAGCATCATGTATGGGTATGATTTTTAGCGGCTGGGACTGGGAGACTAGTAAGGATACAGGGAACAATGATTGGAGCCAAATACAGGCAAATCCTTAAAGAGAACCTGCTTCAGAGTGCAAATGACCTTAGACTGGGGTGAAAATGTACATTCCAACAGGACAATAACCCCAAGCATACAGCCAAAGCAATGCTGGAATGACTTCAGAATGAGAATGTGAAAGTCTTTGAGTGGCCCAGCAAAAGTCCAGACTTGAATCCAATTGAAAATCGGTGAAAAGACTTGAAGATTGCTGTTCTCCGCCGCTCCCCATCTAATTTAACAGAGCTTGAGAAAATCTGCAAGGAAGAATGGGAGAAAATCCCCAAATCCAGATGTGAAAAGCTGATACAGACACACCCAAGACGACACAAAGCTGTAATCGCAGCCGCACATTAATCAATTTAAAGATATGTTGACGGTTTAGCTGCACGAACATTATGTACTTTAGCTTTCCCAGCTAGCTAGCAACAAAATGTCACACTCAAGAGTCCATTGTCGTGTCCGCGCGTAAACGACATAACAAAGTATTGACTCAGTGGTGTGAATACTTATGTAAATTAGATATTTAATTTTAAATAAATGTTTAGCAATTTCTAAAAACATGTTTTCACTTTATCATTATGGGGTATTGAGTGTAGATGGGTGGGGAAAAAATCTATTGAATCCATTTTGGGGCTTCCGAGTGGCGCAGCGGTCTAAAGTATTACATCTCAGTGCTAGAGGCATCACTACAGACCCTGGTTTGATCCCAGGCTGCATCACAACCGGCCGTGGTCAGGAGACCCATAGGGTGGTGCACAATTTGCCCAGCGTCGTCCAGGTTAGGGGAGGGTTTGGCCGGGGTATACCGTCATTGTAAAATAAGAATTTGTTCTTAATTGACTTTCCTAGTGAAATAAAAAAAAAAAAATTAAAAATAGAATTCAGGCTGTAACAAAACACAATGTGGAATAAGTCAAAGGAAAGAATACTTTCTGAAGGTACTGTAGCATTCTGCCCCATTAGATTAGAAAGTATACTAACTCTTTGTCGTAGGGAAATGTATTAATCTCCACTATATCGCTCTATACAGTATTGCATTATTATTACAGGGATTAGAAACAGTTTCCAGACATTTTTGTACCTCAAAGTCCATATTCCATGCCATCTGTTGTGTAAATGCACAGGAAGAAATTTGCAGGCTTAATTTCCAAATAAATGGGAAAGATTGGCACCATCTAATTAACATAATGCAGGCTAACAGAATCTGCACAACAGATGGCACAGAGTATGGACTCAGCTTGCCTATAGACCTCAGGGAAGTATGTAAGCTTTTAACAAACTTGATTTGGGGGTGAACTATCCCTTTAATGCACCATGACTATCTCTTTAATATACTATTGATATTCATATCTCCATGGCTTGATGTTATAGGACAAGACATGATCAGAACCAATATTCAGAGTATCTAAGTGATTAGGTGTAAGGGTTTACTATATAACGTACCTTCAGTAATGTTGTATGGTAAAGAAACAGGAATGTTATTCCCACAAAGCTAAAAGGGGAAGATTGAATTTGAAAATAATAACCACCTTGGTCTGACACCTGGCTAACTAGATTATCTTCTTCTGGTAATAAGCTGGTGGAGAGAGGCAGGAAATGCATTAACTGATAAACTGTGCCTTGTGTCCAGTATACGGGCCACCCATCATCTGCAGGCCTGCAGTCGGTCCAGGTCCAGGCTATTGCTACGACACCACAGCAGCAGCTCCTACATTGTGTATTGATGAGTGCGGGTGGATAAGATGACAGTGTTAAGTGAAACCAGAGCCCCCCGCAATATCAGGGGGTGTGATTGAACATTTGAACGTGCTCACTTGATGTGACAGGCCCTTCTCTACTGTAAAGGCCTGGGAGAGAAGTTAAAGCTTCTTGCTCGCCCGTCGGCAACCACCACCACTGCAGGGAGAGAGAGAGAGAGAGAGAGAGAGAGAGAGAGAACACCACTCCACTGGAGCCTTAATTATGCATGGGAGCCAGAGTGAGCAAGCAAAAAGAGAGAGAGAGAGAGAGCACCCTTGAATTGAAATTGAATTGAGAGAGCATCCAATGCATGTAGGATGATGAGGGGGCAGAGAAGTGAGGAGGTGGAGGTTGGGGGAGTGTGGGTTGTGTCCAGACCTAGAGCTCAAGGGCGATTGTGGGGGTGTGGGTGGTGAGCCATGGTCCATGAGCCGTGGGCTGTGGACACACACAGAAGAGGCCCATGCACTCTACCCATAGGTGATTCTATTACACTGCGTTTATTTCTAAAGGAATATGAGAACATCAAAATCATAATATGAAGAGTTTGTGCAAAACTATATATACATTTTCAGAAATATTGGTGAATTAACTTTTATTGTTTAACGAACTTATGAAAGGGATTGGTGTGTTTTTTTCACTCTCTAATCATGGCATGAGGTTGTTCAATGACCGACATATTTGTTTCAAATCTATTTCTTGTTGGTTTCATTTCAGATAGCATTTTAGCAAAAAACATGATTATTTGTCTATCGGCCTCACTCTCAGAGAAGTAAGTAGTTGTGCTAGGTTTTACACAGTCAAATGTAGCAAATAACGTTTTTTTAAATAAAGAACTGTACAAATGATACATTTGTGACATAATTTTTTTTTAAATCAATAATGAAATTGTTACTAGTTGATTGCATGTGAACTTCTGACCCACTGGGAATGTGATGAAAGAAATAAAAGCTGAAAGAAATCATTGTCTCTACTATTATTCTGACATATCACATTCTTAAAATAAAGTGGTGATCCAAACTGACCGAAGACAGGGCTAAGGTGTATATAAACTTCCAACTTCAACTGTATATATATATACATATATAAAACATGTCTTACCGAGCCTTTCCATAAGTCCACACCAGTTTCTTCAACCGTCTTCTGACTGTAATTAGTGCGATGTTGATGTTGTGCCATGCTGCCAGCGGATTACAGATGGCCTTTGCCCGATCGCTTATCATCTTCATTCATCAGTGAGTCGATGGCTTGAATAGTCTCGCTGGAAATGAAATACAATGTAAAAATGTGCAGCATACAGTAAATACCAGCAGTCGATTTATTTAGGCATTATTAGGCTTACTTTACGGTATTGTCGCCTACTGTACCTTTTCATTTTCCTAGGCTTTTGAGTTCGGCGTAAAACAGGTATCTGATGATAGTGTTTGCGAATAGCACTGTCCGTGACCAAAATCCCCAAGTCTACCAGTATTTTTGAAATGTCTCCAGTAGATTCTTATTTACAAGGACTGCCTACCCCTTCCTCCCTGTCAGGGAATTGAATCCCGGTCTCCTGCGTGCCGCATTCTCTAGTACAGATATGGCCTGCTCTTAGGCACTTTCCCATGTTTACTACAGTATGTATTGTAGGTTATGTTTACTTGTCAGGCTGCACAGTAGCCTAATAAACCAATGCAGTTGGCTTATACAGTGAGGGAAAAATTTATAATTTTAATGGTATGTTTATTTGAACAGTGAGAGACAGAATAACAACAAAAAAATCCAGAAAAATGCATGTCAAAAATTTTATAAATTGATTTGCATTTTAATGAGGGAAATAAGTATTTGACCCCTCTGCAAAACATGACTTAGTACTTGGTGTGAAAACCCTTGTTGGCAATCACAGGGGTCAGACGTTTCTTGTAGTTGGCCAGGTTTGCACACATCTCAGGAGGGATTTGGTCCCACTCCTCTTTGCAGATCTTCTCCAAGTCATTGTTTCAAGGCTGACGTTTGGCAACTTGAACCTTCAGCTCCCTCCACAAATTTTCTATGGGATTAAGGTCTGGAGACTGGCTAGGCCATTCCAGGACCTTAATGTGCTTCTTCTTGAACCACTCCTTTGTTGCCTTGGCCGTGTGTTTTGGGTCATTGTCATGTTGGAATACGCATCCACGACCCATTTCAATACCCTGGCTGAGGGAAGGAGGTTCTCACCCAAGATTTGACAGTACATGGCCCTGTCCATCGTCCCTTTGATGCGGTGAAGTTGTCCTGTCCCCTTAGCAGAAAAACACCCCCAAAGCATAATGTGTCCACCTCCGTGTTTGACGGTGGGGATGGTGTTCTTGGGGTCATAGGCAGCATTCCCCCTCCTCCAAACCCAGCGAGTTGAGTTGGTGCCAAAGAGCTCCATTTTGGTCTCATCTGACCATAACACTTTCACCCAGTTGTCCTCTGAATCATTCAGATGTTCATTAGCAAACTTCAGACGGGCATGTATATGTGCTTTCTATGTGCATATGTGCATTCTATGTTACATGTCTAGTTTGTCTATTTCTATGTTTGGCCTGATATGGTTCTCAATCAGAGGCAGGTGTTAGTCATTGTTTCTGATTGGGAACCATATTTAGGTAGCCTCTTTGGTGTTGGGCTTTGTGGGTGATTGTTCCTGTCTCTGTGTTTGCACCAGATAGGGCTGTTTGGTGTTTTCACGGTTCTTGTTTTGTTAGTTTGTTCATGTGTAGTTGCTTTATTAAAGAACCATGAATAGTAACCACGCTGCGTTTTGGTCCGCCTCTCCTTCACCGCAAGAAAACCGTTACACTTGTCCCTGACATCCTTGGAGAGCTCTTTGGTCTTGGCCATGGTGGAGAGTTTGGAATCTGATTGATTCTGTGAACAGGTGTCTTTTATACAGGTAACAAACTGAGTTTAGGATCACGCCATTGAAGAGTGTGCTCCTAATCTCAGCTTGATACCTGTATAAAAGACACCTGGGAGCCAGATATCTTTCTGATTGAGAGGGGTCAAATACTTATTTCCCTCATTAAAAATGCAAATCAATTTATAACATTTTTGACTTGCGTTTTTCCTGAGGTTTTTTTTGTTATTCTGTTTCTCACTGTTCAAATAAACCTACCATTAAAATTATAGACTGATCATTTCCTTGTCAGTGGGCAAACGTACAAAATCAGCAGGAGATCAAATACTTTTTCCCTCACTGTATCTTCAAAATGCTTTATTATCCAAATGTAAAAGCATATCCTGTACAGTACTGTATTTCTTCATCAGCATCTTTATGCTTTCATTAATAAAATAATGATAAAAATACTATTTCAAGATGCAGATGTTAATTTAGTTATGGATCTGTAACGAATTACTATTGGATAAATATCACTGATTTAAAGAAATATTGGAACAAAGTTATTTGATGAAGGCAATAAATTTAGAATCCTCCAATGTCACGTTGTACAGCGCCATATCTTCCTGAGGGTTTTGTTTTTCTCGGAATAGAAACACCATAATGTTAATCAAATTAATTAAGCCACATTTCTTAAAATCAATCCCATATGCTATGTTATTACAAAAAAAGTTGTTTTTTTCTCTGGTAATGCCAATATGGAAGACTATCAAATGCTTCTCAAAGATGCCCTCTGGTGGTCAAACTAGCACTAACTTGCATTAACAGAAAAAATGGCTGACCATTAAATAACATTTTGCAGCAGCCCGCAAGGTGGGCTCCAGTGCGACGCAATTTTTAAAGGAGGAACCACTATATATGTGTCACGCCTTGGTCTTAGTATTTTGTGTTTTAGTTAATTAGTTGGTTAGGCCAGGGTGTGACATGGGTTTATTGTTTGTTGTATTTCTTAGTGGGGTTTTTTAGTTATTGGGATTGTGGCTGATTAGGGGTGTGTGTTGCATAGGTTTGGCTGCCTGAGGCGGTTCTCAATCAGAGTCAGGTGATACTCGTTGTCTCTGATTGGGAACCGTATTTAGGTAGCCTGGTTTTCACTTTGTATTTCGTGGGTGATTGTTCCTGTCTCTGTGTAGTGTTCACCAGATAGGCTGTAATAGGTTTCACATTCCGTTTTGTTGTTTTTTGTATTTATAAGTTATTTCGTGTATCGTCATTTGTTCCATTAAAGAACATGAGTAACCAACACGCTGCATTTCGGTCCGACTTTCTTTCGACAAACGAAGAACGCCGTTACAGAATCACCCACCACACACGGACCGAGCAGCGTGTCAACAGGCAGGAGCAGCCCAAAGAGGAGCTGCGTGTTAAGGATTTCTGGACATGGGAGGAAATCCTTGACGGGAGAGGACCCTGGGCTAAACCAGGGGAGTGTAGCCGCCCAAAGGTGCAGCAGGAGAAGAGGAAACAGGAGCAGCCCAAAGAGGAGTACAGTATGGACTATACGACGTGGGAAGAAATAGACAGGTGGGCGGCTGACCCAGAGAGAGTGCCGGAGCTCGCCTGGGATTCGCTGGAGCAGTGCGAAGGGGGCTATAGGAGAATGGAGTCGAAAAGAAGGACACGGCGGGGCAGAGCGAAACCCGGGAATCAGCCCCAAAAAATTCTTGGGGGGGGGGGGCTATCAGGGAGTATGGCTACGCCAGGTAGGAGACCTGCGCAAACTCCCTGTGCTTACCGGGGGGCTAGAGAGACCGGGCAGGCACCGTGTTATGGAATAGTGCGCACGGTGTCCCCAGTGCGGGTGCATAGCCCGGTGCGGTATATTTCAGCTCCGCGTATCGGCCGGGCTAGATTGAGCGTCGAGCCAAATGCCATGAAGCCGGCTCTATGCATCTGGTCCCCAGTGCGTCTCCTTGGGCCGGCTTACATGGCACCAGCCTTGCGCTCGGTGTCTCCGGTTCGCCTACATAGCCCAGTGCGGGCTATTCCACCTCGCAGCACTGGCAGGGCAACCGAGAGTATTCAACCAGGTAAGGTTGGGCAGGCTCGGTGCTCAAGAGCTCCAGTGCGCCTGCACAGTCCGGTCTATCCAGTACCACCTCCACACCCCATCCCTCCAGTAGCAGCTCCCCACACCAGGCTTCCTGTGCGTGTCCTCGGCCCAATACCACCAGTGCCAGCACCACGCATCAGGCCTACAGTGCGCCTCGCCTCTCCTGCCCTGTCGGAGCTTTTCTCCTCTCCAGCGCTGCCGGAGCCTCCTGCCTGTTTGGAGCAGCCAGAGCTGCCAGTCTGCATGGAGCAGCTAGAGCTGCCAGTCTGCATGGAGCTGCCAGTCTGCAAGGAGCTGCCAGTCTGCATGGAGCTGCCAGTCTGCAAGGAGCTGCCAGTCTGCAAGGAGCTGCCAGTCTGCAAGGAGCTGCCAGTCTGTAAGGAGCTGCCAGTCTGCAAGGAGCTGCCAGTCTGCATGGAGCTGCCAGTCTGCAAGGAGCTGCCAGTCTGCATGGAGCTGCCAGTCTGTAAGGAGCTGCCAGTCTGCAAGGAGCTGCCAGTCTGCAAGGAGCTGCCAGTCTGCAAGGAGTCGCCAGTCTGCCCAGCGTCGCCAGTCTGCCCAGCGTCGCCACTCTGCCCAGCGTCGCCAGTCTGCCCAGCGCCGCCAGTCTGCTCAGCGCCGCCAGTCTGTCCAGATCTGCCAGTCAGCCAGACCCTTCCAGATCTGCCAGTCAGCCAGACTCTTCCAGATCTGCCAGTCAGCCAGACTCTTCCAGATCTGCCAGTCAGCCAGACTCTTCCAGATCTGCCAATCAGCCAGACTCTTCCAGACCTGCCAGTCAGTCAGACTCTTCCAGATCTGCCAGTCAGCCAGACTCTTCCAGATCTGCCAGTCAGCCAGACTCTTCCAGATCTGCCAGTCAGCCAGACACTTCCAGATCTGCCAGTCAGCCAGACTCTTCCAGATCTGCTATTCCGCCCAGACTCTTCCAGATCTGCCAGTCAACCAGACTCTTCCAGATCTGCCAGTCAGCCAGACTCTTCCAGATCTGCCAGTCAGCCAGACTCTTCCAGATCTGCCAGTCAGCCAGACTCTTCCAGATCTGCCAGTCAGCCAGACTCTTCCAGATCTGCTATTCAACCAGACTCTTCCAGATCCGCCAGTCAGCCAGGATCTGCCGGATTCAACTGCCTGGCTGGGTTTCATCTCAGTACTGGGCTTCTTCTCAGTACTGGGCTTCCTCTCAGTACTGGGCTTCCTCTCAGTACTGGGCTGCCCCTCAGTCCCGAGCTGCCCCTCAGTCCCGAGCTGCCCCTCAGTCCCGAGCTGCCCCTCAGTCCCGAGCTGCCCCTCAGTCCCGAGCTGCCCCTCAGTCCCAAGCTGCCTCAGTCCCGAGCTGCCCCTCAGCCACGAGCTGCTCCTCAGTTCAGTGGGGTTCTGGGTGAGGACTATTCGGCCATGGTCGGCGGCGAGGGTGGATCATCCCAGGACGCAAAGGGGAGGAACTATGACATTTATGGAGTGGGGTCCACGTCCCGAGCCGGAACCGCCACCATGGACAGACGCCCACCCGGACCCTCCCTATGGTTTTGAGGTGCCTTCGGGAGTCCGCACCTTAGGGGGGGGTGTTCTGTCACGCCTTGGTCTTAGTATTTTGTGTTTTAGTTAATTAGTTGGTTAGGCCAGGGTGTGACATGGGTTTATTGTTTGTTGTATTTCTTAGTGGGGTTTTTTAGTTATTGGGATTGTGGCTGATTAGGGGTGTGTGTTGCATAGGTTTGGCTGCCTGAGGCGGTTCTCAATCAGAGTCAGGTGATTCTCGTTGTCTCTGATTGGGAACCGTATTTAGGTAGCCTGGTTTTCACTTTGTATTTCGTGGGTGATTGTTCCTGTCTCTGTGTAGTGTTCACCAGATAGGCTGTAATAGGTTTCACTTTCCGTTTTGTTGTTTTTTGTATTTATGAGTTATTTTGTGTATCGTCATTTGTTCCATTAAAGAACATGAGTAACCAACACGCTGCATTTCGGTCCGACTTTCTTTCGACAAACGAAGAACGCCGTTACAATATGGCTCTGTCCCATTCGTGAACACCCTCAATATGATACATTTTTACATTTGAGTCATTTAACAGACACTTTTATCCAGAGCGACTTATAATTAGTGCATTCATCTTACTCTAACTGCACTGTCCAATTTAGAGTAGCTATTACAATGAAAGAAAACCATGCTATTGTTTGAAGAGAGTGAACAATTTTAAACATGAAAAGTTATTAATTAATATTAAACAAATTAAGTACATTTGGGCAGTCTTGATACAACAGTTTGAACAGTAATGCAATGGTTCATTGGATCAGTCTAAAACTTTGCACATACACTGATGTCATCTCGAGGCCAAAATCTAAATTGCACCTAGGCTGGAATAATACATTATGGTCTTTCTCTTGCATTTCAAAGATGATGGTACAAAAAAATACAAAATAACTTTTTTCTTTGTATTATTTTTTACCAGATCTATTGAGTTATATTCTCCTACATTCCTTTCACA
Source organism: Oncorhynchus masou masou (assembly GCF_036934945.1). Lineage (NCBI taxonomy): Eukaryota > Metazoa > Chordata > Actinopteri > Salmoniformes > Salmonidae > Oncorhynchus > Oncorhynchus masou. The sequence continues at coordinate 38,725,124 of NC_088214.1, read as the reverse complement.
TTTCCATAAACTTCAGTGTTTCTTTTCAAATGGTACCAAACATATGCATGTCCTTGCTTCAGGGCCTGAGCTACAGGCAGTTAGATTTGGGGATGTCATTTTAGGCGAAAATTGAAAACAAGGGGCTAATCCAACACGTCAGTCGTAGTCAGTACATTTTCCCTCAATACATAAGCAAAGTCAGTTGTAGTAGGAAAATATGATTTAAGATCAGTGGAGGCTGCTGAGGGGAGATCGGCTCATAATAATGGCTAGAATGGAGTTAATGGAATGGTATCAAACAGTTTATGTCTTTGATACCGTTCCATTAACTTCATTCCAGCTGGAACACTCCATTCCAGCCATTATTATGAGCAGTCCTCCCCTCAGCAGCCTCCACTGTTTAAGATACTCTGTGAAGAAGTACTCTGATTTGTTGAAAAAACAATACGGCACTGACTTTGTGTTGAAACGTTAAGTGTCAGGTGTAGTAAGTGTCAAAGGTGGAAAATGTACAGGCTATTTTGGATCCCCAGAACAGACAATACTGCACAAAGGGTAGCTGTTAAATACACAATCTTTATTGTAGAAAATTCATAGGGAGTAGACAGTACTCATTGGTAGGGCGGAACAAAAACTAACACACATGAACAGTGGGGCCACCTAGGGCCCTACAGTGGCAAGAACTGACCCTAACAATGACCAGACGTACAGACAGGCAGTGTAAACGAAAAGGGCAAATTCATGCAGCAAAAAGTAAATATCAAACAGCAAATCCCAAACTTGGGATCCAAAACCACACGATTCTGTTTCAATGAGGAGCACACTAAAACACAGAAACACACTATTTTTTATTTTATCTAACTAGGCAAGTAAGTTAAGAACAAATTCTTATTTTCAATGACAGCCTAGGAACAGTGGGTTAACTGCCTGTTCAGGGGCAGAATGACAGATTTGTACCTTGTCAGCTCGGGGGTTTGAACTTGCAACCTTCCGGTTACCAGTCCAATGCTCTAACCACTAGGCTACCCTGCCGCCCACATTATGGCACAGCAAACTATGCAACTTTCTCAATATCACAAGTAAGAGTGGCAAACAAGGTACCAAAACTAGCCAGAGGAAACCAAGCATAAAGCATCTTTAGCCTAACCTCACTCTTTAGAGATGTTGACAAGTTTGAGTACTATAAATAAGTGTAGCCAATCAGGATACCGAACCAGCCACCACAGGCTAGATTCACGGTGGCTAAATAGCTGCGAATGTACAAAGTAAAGGTACTTCCTCTCGTTCACAGTCAGAACTGACCAAAACATAATACATTATTACACTGCCCATCTCACCAGACCAGAAAAGCCTCAGATTGATGGAGTTTCTAGAGTCCGGGTTGCAGGCTTTTAGGAATTTATTTACAGTCTGTTTGGGGTTCTTCTCTTGCAGAAGCTGACGTCACTCTGCTGCGACAGTCTCCGTGGTAACAGTGGTAAACATGGAAGTGGTGCTTCCGGCTTGCTTAGTTCAGTAGTTAGTAGTGACTGGAGGAGCGAACACAAAGCAGGGTTCAATGGAAAGCCTGACAAACAGACAGTAGAAGAGACTCACGCATTTTAGAGAGACACTAGGAAGTGTGTTGTCGCTTGTCCCTTCTCAACTCCCTTGGCTTTGCTCTCTCCGTAGGTGGGTGCTTCAGCATCTCTGTGGGCATCGGAATCCAGACCAGCGGAGATGACTTGGAAGGAGCAGGACAAAGCAAATGAATACTCAGAACACTCAAATGCAATAGAGTCTCATTCAAGCATAACTTTAGGAAAGGCTTTGTCTGCGTTGATCCCCACTCCAGTTGTCCTCGGCAGCTGTGTTCCCCCCTGGAGTGGCACGTCAACTTCCTCCTTCCACCGGCGTCCTGGATGAGTCTCTGCTCGGCTCTTTTATTCGGTGTCCGCCGGATCTGGTGGCTAACAAGGACTAATCTAATCTCTCCTGGTCTCCGGGGACAGATTGCAGACGAAGAATTCCAATTAACTTGAGGAAAAGAGACAGCAAAAGAGAGATCGACCGGTACAAAACAACAATGCTGTTCTCCCCTCATGTCCTATAGTCTGTACATCCATCCCACAGTTCTAGTCCTTTAGGCTACTAAAATCAAATCAAATTGTATTGGTCACACACACATATTTAGAAGATGTTATTACGGGTGTAGCAAAATGCTTGTGTTCCTAGCTGAAACAATGCAGTAGTATCTAACATTTCACAACAATGCGCACAAATGTAAAAGTAAAAGAATGGAATTAAGAAATATATAAATATTACATTGAGCAATGTTGTAGTGGCATTGACTAAAATACAGTAGAATAGAATGCAGTATATATATATATATATATGAGATGAGTAAAGCAGTTTGTAAACATTATTTAAAGATTATTAAAGTGAGTATTGTTCCATTATTAAAGTGGCCACTGATTCCAAGTCTATGTACTGTATATAGGGCAGTAAGCTGCAGGGTTGCGTAACCAGGTGGAAGCTGGCTAGTGATGGCTATTTAATAGTCTGATGGCCTTGAAAGAGAAGCTGTTTTTCAGTCTCTCGGGCCCAGCTTTGATGCACCTGTACTTGCCTCTCCTTCTGGATGATATCAGAGTGAACATGCCATGGCTCAGGTGGTTGTCCTTGATGGTCTGTTTGGCCTTCTTGTGACATTGGGTGCTGTGGGTGTCCTGGAGGGCAGGTAGTTTGCCCCGGTAATGTATTGGGCAGACCGTACCACTCTCTGGAGAGCCCTGCTGTTGTGGGCGGTGCAGTTGCCAGGATGGATGCCCTCAATTGTGCATCTGTAAAGTTTTGTGAGGGTTTTAGAGGCCAAGCCAAATTTATTCAGCCTCCTGAGGTTGAAGAGGCCCTGTTGCGTCTTCTTCACCACGCTGTCTGTGTGGGTGGACCATTTCAGATTGTCATTGATGTGCACGCCGAGGAGCTTTCCACCTTCTCCACTGCGGCCCCGTCGATGTGGATAGGGGCATGCGCCCTCTGCTGTTTCCTGAAGTCCACGATCAGCTCCTTTGTTTTGTTGACGTTGAGCAAGAGGTTATTTTCCTGGCACCACACTCCCAGATCCTCGTCATTGTTGGTAATCAGGCCTACTACTGTTGTGACGTCTGCAAACTTGATGATTGAGTTGGAGGCGTGCCTGGCCACACAGTCATGGGTGAACAGGGAGCACAGGAGGGGGCTGAGCACACACCCTTTTGAGGGGCCCCTGTGTTTAGGATCAGCGAAGTGGAGGTGTTGTTTCCTACCTTCACCACCTGGGGGGGCGGCCCGTCAGGAAGTCCAGGACCCAGTTGGAGACCCAGGGCTCGAGCCTAATGATGAGCTTGGAGGGTAGAATGGTGTTGAATGCTGAGCTATAGTCAATGAACAGCATTCTTACATAGGTATTCCTCTTCTCCAGATGGGATAGGGCATTGTGCAGTGCAATGGCGATTGCATCATCTGTGGCTCTATTGGGGTGGTAAGCAAATTGAAGTGGGTCTAGGGTGTCAGGTAAGGTAGAGGTGACAATATCATTGTCCATCACCAGTGGTGTAATGTATTTAAGTAAAAATACTTTAAAGTACTACTTAAGTCATTTTTGACTACTTTTACTTCTACTTCACTAAATTCCTAAAGAAAATATTGTACGTTTCACTCTATACATTTTCCCTGACAACCAAAATTACCCGTTACATTTTGAGTGCTTAGCAGGACAGGAAAATTGTCAAATTCACACACTTCAAGAGAACACGTGGTCATCCCTACTGCCCCTGGCCTGGTGGACTCACTAAACACAAATTAATCTTTTGTAAATAATCTTGGAGAGTTGGGGTTTAAATTTAAAAAACAAGAAAATGGTGCTGTCTGCTTTGCTTAATATAAATAATTGTAAGTGATTTCTACTTTTACTTTTACTTTTGATACTTAAGTACATTTCAGAAATTACAATTACTTTTGAAACTTAAGTATATTTGAAACCAAATACTTTTAGACTTTTACTCAAGTAGAATTTTACTGGCTGACTTTCACTTTTACTTGAGTAACCTTCTATTAAGGTATATTAAGGTACTCAATTATGACAACTGGGTTTCCACCACTGTTTTATTTTTATTGGCTAGTCTGATATATGGCTTTCTCTTTGCAACTCTGCCTAGAAGGCCAGCATCCCGGAGTCGTTTCTTCACTGCTGACATTGAGAATGGTGTGTCGCAGGTACTATTTAATGAAGCTGCCAGTTGAGGACATGTGAGGCGTCTGTTTCTCAAACTAGACACTCTAATGTACTTGTCCTCTTGCTCAGTTGTGCACCGGAGCCTCCCACTCCTCTTTCTATTCTGGTTAGGGCCAGTTTGCGCTGTTCTGTGAGGGGAGTAGTACACAGCGTTGTATAAGATCTTCAGTTTCTTGGAAATTTCTCAAATGGAATAGCCTTTGTTTCTCAGAACAAGAATAGACTGATTAGTTTCAGAAGAAAGTTATTTGTTTCTGGCAATTTTGAGCCTGTTTCAAACCCCCATAAAAAATAAGTGTTTAAAGATTTGTATTGAAATTATTCCACTATTATGACATAGAAAGAGACAGACCAAATGAATAGCAAACAGCACCAGCTAAGCACCAGCATTCAGGAGTATTTTTTCAACATCCCACTGGCAGTAAACAGCTCAGTCACAGGAGAGATGGAAGGTGCAGTGGTGCAATGGGGAGCAGCTGTGACAGAGCAGCTGGGGTAATCGTGTCTGGGGCCTTGCCCCCCCCCGCCCCCCTCTCTGTCTCATCCTCCTCTCCCCTCATTCCCTCTTTCGCTCACTCTCACACACACACACGCGCACACACACACACACACACACTCTCCCTTCTCTCTCGTCCACGCTCTCAGAGTCTGTGGCAGGTCACATCGTCTAGCGAGAGGTGAAGACATTTCCCTGGCACGGGTGCCCACCACCGCATTCCAGGGCAGATGCGGGCACAGCTGAGTCTGTATGACCTCTCCAATCAGCATCAACAGTAGGCCCCTCAGAGAACACACCCGCCACGGCATCAAACATTAGAGTGAGCACAGGGCTGGTTAGTAATTGCATCACATTAAGAGCTGGCGCTGCCAAGTGAAATGGCATCAAGTCGGGAGTTATCGCAGCATACGGAGCGATAGCATCACTGTAGAGTAAACATAGAGGCAGAGAAAGAGAGAGAGAGTATAGTATCACAGTTAGGATACAAAAACAAGGCAATAGTGAGCACCCTGTTAACCATGTTAGTGGTTGTGGAGAGAGCCGAGGATAACAATGGCGTTAACCACATCACAACAACAATACTCGAGGAATACCCCTCACTTAGTCCTACCTACCTTATTGGTACAGAAGGATAAGAAGACTGGATGGGATGCCACCACATTGCTGTGGTCAGGTAGCTGTTACCTGTCAGGCAGTTTGCAATCAGTGGCTATGGAGGAGAACATAAGAGGATGCTATTTACATGAAGAAGATTGGGACATTGGTCTATCGCATTACACCTGTGCGTCTGCTAAACAGATCAGATGTAACATATCCTATAGTTGATACAGCATAGGGCAATAGCATCAGCTGAGTCTTGGGGCAGCAAGGAGCGATTGCATCACGTTAGAGCCAAATAGGCCTGCAGTAACAGTAGTCCGCTGCTCCCATACTGCCCTCTACCAGCTCAGTCTATTAGTTCAGCATCACTACCTCCCAGTGGCCAAGGTTATTGTAAGGCACTGATAATGTCTTAGATGTGTGTGTGGACGTGTTTAACTATTCTTGTGGGGACCAGAACGAACGTATGACCAAAGTATGACCAACCGGGGACATTTCTTTTAGTCCCCACGAGGTCAATTGCTATTTCTAAGGGGTTTAGGGTTAAGGATAAAATTAGTGTCAGGATTAGAACGACGTTAAGGGTTCGAGTTAGGAGCTAGGGTTGAGGTTAGGTTTTTGGGTTGAGTTTAGGGTAAGAGTATGGGTTAGGGTCAGGTTTAGAGTTAGAGTTAAGGGTTAGGGAAAATAGCATTTTGAATGGAACTGAATTGTGTGTCCCAACAAGACTTTGTGTGTGTGTATATATGTATATATACATGTGTTCCGGCATTGTGCTGACCTGATTAACTGGATATAATGACTTGCAATTGGATGAACAGACTATAGGGCCAGAAGGGATTAAGGGAGTACAGTTAATGAATTGATTTTGGTCTGTAGCGGTAGGGGGGGGCTATAGGCTATAGTGTAAAGTAATAGGGTCGAAGGGCTACTTAGACTTATGGTACGGTCCCCGTGCATCAAGTCTCTTCATCTCCCCCATTACAGTACCTCACCACTGGGATCTATACAAGTACACCAAAAAAGGAACTATTAGACAATTGTGCGATGATTCCCTTAACCGATTTCCATCCTCAAAAATTCTTGCTTTGAAGTGTCTTATAAATGTCACATCAAAAGTGTATCTGGACATTACAAACTATATTTAACCAAATTAAGTGGATTCATAAATCCCTGGACATTGGATGGTTGAGCAGGCAGGGACGTGGGCAACTCGTCTTACCGAGGGACCCAACAAGGCCACTGTTACCTTTATGTGATCACGACGTGTCACGACCAGCCACAGCCCACCATCACTCACCAGAGGCCATCCTGTAAACTAGTGGGCACCGTCATCCACTTGATCATTTCATTGTCACATCCTTCCGATTCTAAGATACTCGTCTTGCATGATACCAAGTCCGTCTCAGACTGCGGCAGCCCTAATATGGACACCGTAGCAATGGTTTCATCTTGCGTCATATGTGTTTCACCTTTTTAGGCCTCTTGCAAGACGAACCCGATGCTGGGCAAAAAAAAAGATCCTGATATAACCCAACAACAACCCATTCGTATGATATACGCCAAAGATGTTTTCAACTTCTAGTGTTTATTAGGTGTTATATAAGGCACAGATAACACAGTCCTAGCAACTCCAGTCATCAGTGCATATCAAAACAGCCTGAGACAGGGCTGCAGGTAAAACTGTCCCAGTCTGCTGTTCTGCACCTGAGTAGGAGATTCCCTAGGGAGGCATGATCACAGGATGTTCCTGCTGCAGCTGTCACTGGTCATGTCTTTTAACAGTCACCACCGAACACAGAGCCCAGGTAGAGAGAGGAGAGATGAATTTAGTACACTTTGTGTACCCATACATGCATTCCAACATGCTTGCACATACTCTACATGTATACCTAGACAGACACACACACACACACACACTTCTAAAGTTTCTAACCAAGACACTTTTACTGTTGGAAACAGGAGTCCTGTGAGTCATTTAATTTACATGAAAATCGACACCCGCCATTCCAACGTACTCTCCTGGCTCGCGCGTGTGTGTGTGTAAACAGCAAGTGGCAGCAGTGTAAAAAATAAATGGTTGGTGGGAGGTTTCAATGTAAATAATCCAGTGGCCATTTGGTTAATTGTTTGGCTGATTTGGCGCTCCGGTACCGTTTGCCGTGCGGTAGCAGAGACTTGGATGACGAATCTTATCAAAAACTATTTAATGTTGTGTTCATTATGAATAATTACTGGCTATACTGATGATTATCTTATAATCAGATTGGAGATTTTATCAGGAAGAGATCAAGTATCTGAAGGTAAATGGCACCGTTATATGGATTGTAGAAACAAACTATAGACAGGAAGGACATTGGTAGCAATTAGATATAGAAGTGACAGAATGAGCTCAATATCTGGCAAATCAGTGGTTCTCAGTCACTCACTATTTGGTAAAATGAGAGCAACTATAATAGTGAAATGCGGACAACGCAATGTTCACATACAATAGATATCTGATGCCCTCTGGTGGTCGACAACACACTGCAAACACACTACTTGCCTTTCCAACCCCAATGGTCACGCCTAGAAGAGATACAGCGTTTGTCAAATTAACGTAAAAGAAATCTGACGTTAATTTGACAAAAACTGGATACCTTCTAGCCATGACCCAAACCAACCAGTATTGGTTGTGGACGGTTAATCCCATTTAATATCACTCATTTCAGGACATGACAAGAAATTCTCAATATATTTGTTTCTCTCTCAAGTTAATCAACCTTGCAGGAAATGCAGTAGGCCTAATATATAGGGTTAAATTTAAAGAATTGCTGGTTACCCCGAAGAGGCACCCCTATTAGTGTTGAAATATAAACATGTGCACCCCTATACAATGTTGGTTCATCACAGAATTTATAGGGCACCTTCAAAAGTCAATGTGCAATTTGAACCGCAACTGTGGGCAATCAATGTGAACAGTGATCATTCGATATTAGGCTTATTGGATAGATACATTCAGTGAGTCAATAACCTACTACAGGAGGTGAAAGTAAAATGAGACATTTTTATTTATTTAACTAGGCAAGTCAGTTAAGAACAAATTCTCATTTACAGTGACAGCCTAGGAACAGTGGGCTAACTGCCTTGTTCAGGGGCAGAACGACAGATTTCTACCTTGTCAGCTCAGGGATTCGATCTAGCAACCTTTCAGTTACTGGCCCAACACGTTAGCCAAAAGGCTACCTGCTGCCCCTTTTAACAACTATCCCCTGGTTTTAAGCCAGGAAACCAACCATCCATCTTTTCCATATAGCCACTTCTAACAGACACCAAAATAGAGCTTGCCAGTTTGTAGTCTCAAAAAACGGAAATGATTCACCTCTGCTTCATTTAGCCATTCCTATGAGCAAAGGAAGGAAAATGCTTTTGGGATGAATGCCGAAAATAAGGTCGGAGGTTAACACAGGCTTAGGAGATCTTATATGTTTTGTTCTATGAGATCATATCAGTCAGTTAACATGACCTTTAGGAGTTATGAAGCCTTTTATGTGCTTTTTTTTATTACGTAAATGCTTCAAAATTCGCAAAAAGGGATGTCTGCTGATGAAAATAACCCTAACCCTAACCCAAAAGTACCAGATCTCCTAAGCCTGTGTTTACCACAGACCTTATTTTCAGCGTTTATCCAGTAGGCGTTGTCCAACAAACCATGGCCTAGTTAGTGCCTACATAAATACACCATTCCTATTGCTCTGTATACAGTTAGGCTCCAACTTGTTCCCCAATAATCCGGCAGAATTGAATTGTTGTACATTCTAGCTAACCCTAACCCTTTCTCTAACCTTAACCTAATTCTCATAACCTAATGCATTAATTGTCCTAAACTGCTGCATGGGTTCTCCTAACTTGCTACGAAAGTCACTTCTGCTGAACTCCATCAAGTCAAAACTGGCAGGCCTGCCCACAGAACAGCATGTTTCCAATAACATGGTACCATATTAATCCAATTGATCAAATAAAACAACTTGGGAGATTTCTTTGATTATGACATGTATTACTCTACTTTGTCACACAGTTCCAGGTTGTGAAGGCAGTGATTGTAATCTAGCTCTTGAGAACTCATGGGGGCCCAAGGGGGCTTAAGCCTGTTCGCATGGCTCCCAGTTGAAACAGTTTGCGTAAATATTATGACGACATTTTGTGACGTTTTTGCTCGTATTGGTGTTCTGGGGGGGTTCAGCTGTTGTGCACAGAAACAAATGTCTTAAGGCAAGTCGAAGTTCGGCAGCCGATGTCTACACCGCTTCGTCAGTAGCGGTGGGAACTATGGACGGGATTCTTCAATGAAGTGTTTGCTGTCATTCAACAATGAGAGAAGAGAAATTGTAGAATAGGTGGGGTTTAGCCATATTATAACTTTGTGGCTGTGGTAACTAGTTTACATCCACATTTTTTCACTGCACCAAACAGCTTAGCTAGATGTAAAATTGCGCGACTAAGACCACCAAAGTTAAATCCAGATTTCTTGATTTATTTTAGATTAATTCAGACTATTTTGAAGAAGTGTTACTGGGTATCTTGTTGCAACGGTGGCTCAAGAAGGACAAACAACGATAATATTGCGTTTTTTTCAAGCAAAGGTCTTTGGGGAGTCTGCGAGCACCGACGTTCGCTTCGCCTAGCCAAGTTCTATGTATGGGATCCCTTGGGTTCTCGTTTGATACGGACCACATCTGGCTAATGTGAACTACAATTACAATCCCAACGCTATGTTTTAACGTTTAGAAACACTATTAAATCCTAGCGTTGCGGTTTTTGAAACCTTGCCTGGTGCAACTTTGCTAAACTGCATACAGTAAGTTTATTTTTTGTATTAAAAACAGTATTTCTTGCTCACATGAACGTTAAGTTCCAAATGTTTCCAAAACTGTATTGCAAGCGATGCGTATATTCGCATATAGACAGAGCATTTGGGCAGCATTGGTGTAATGCAATGGAATTGGAGATATTGAACAAAATCCACAGGTGATTATAATTTTTTAGCTCAAATTAGCCAATAAATTTGGCATAAATAAAAGGATACAGCAAGATACAAATGAAAGGACACGATACGATTGACATGGTTGAAAACTATCTCTAGGCCTGCTTGGTGTCTATCACTGCCAGTTCCACCTGTTAATTAGTGACCGGCACCATATTGGCATTAACCCCTGAAATGCTACTCTGCTGGTGAAATACAGGTAATCACCAGGTGTCACAATAAAACAAACAAAAAATAATAATGTTTTCTATACATTTCATACAAAAGTATTATGCATTCTGTAATATAATTTCAACACATTTTGTTTTCATTCAAAATGGCTAACACCATCTGAGCTGACATAACACTACAGTAACCATATATTAGCCCCTATTCTACAGGCTATGTTCCATTATATAGTGGCATCTGTAGTGCTTATCATATCTGATGGGATATTAGCAGGACACCCCCCCAAACACACATCCACACACACACACTGTGCAGAGCTGAAGCGGTTAAAGGGATTTGTGTTATGGTGTCTTAGTTGGAGCACTTGGCCCAATCCGATTCATCCTTATCAGAGAGCATCAACTGGATTTCGTGTCTATTCAGACCGAGTATGATTTGGGAGCTGTAATCTGGCTACTGCCATACAGACTTTTGAAGGGATTTTCTCTGCCTTTTTCAATTATGTACACTTATGAAGATTGTAATGAGAATTGAAATTGCTTCAAGTGGAGTGAGAGGGCAGGCGGATCGTTTGATCTTTACTAGAGGGGGATGCTCTGTGGGGATGATGCCTTCTCTATGACACATGGATCGATTGCATTTCTACTGTACATAGCACATGTCGCTATAGGTTTCAAAGCACTTTCAACATGGCATGGAGCTCGCAACACATTGTGGAGAAGTGAGGGGTTATTGTCCCTGTTTGAAGTCAGAAAAGCATGGTTTGCATAAGACAGACAACTGTTAAGTAACCTCCACTCACCGATGATCTTCAAAAGCTTTATTACATTGTGATTCAAGATGAACAGGAAGGTTTCTTGACAACTCTCATTTGGCATTCATTGTTGTCCTTCATTGTGCAGGTAAGAATCAAGTATAATATTAATGTGATAAATAATACAAATTATTATTATGATAAATAAAGCCTCTTTCGACAACATTCTTTCCGTCTTGATTTTATCATTACACAAGTCATTCCACAGCAATACTCTAATGATTAGATTAACACACAATTCATGATATCAAGAAAACAACATGAACATTTCTGTAGAAACTGTAAAATGGCCCTTCAAACATCCCAACCAATGTAAATAAACCTGTTTTTAACCTATTCCATCATTCCAATGGCTAACCAAGCAATGGCTGACCAACAATTCCTTGTGAAATGTTATTCTTGCCTAGCATTAGTCTAGCATTAGCTTTAGCTTAGCAATACTGGACCAGCTCGCTCATGGTGCAGCCGGATCGGCAGCACACCCCAGCAGGCCCCACGTCTCGGCGGGTACGGGAGGACACGGTGTACCCCAGAGGGGCGGTTGAAGGCTCCATGTCCCCCTGGACCTGCGGTGTGCTGGGAAACCCTGGATGGGTCTGCTGGTCTTCTGTCATACTCTCTGTGGAGTCCTGGTCATCTTGCTGTGTCACCACATCTTCACCAGTCTCTGAAGTCCTCAGGTTGGAAAACTGGTTGCTGTTCAGCCAATCCAGAATTACCCCTGTAGAAGGAAAAAACAGAATTAGGCATCATTCACAATGTAGGCAGATGTCAGCAGAGGTGTCATGCCTATAGGGGGCACAAGAGCACATGCCCCCTCAGAATTGAATTTGTTATTTTTATTTAACATTTATTTAACTAGGCAAGTCTGTTAAGAATACATTCTTAGTTACAATGCAGCCTACTCCTGCTAAAACCCGGACTCGCAATCACGACCGGTTGTGATACAGCCTGGAATCGAACCAGGGTCTGTAGTGATGCCTCCAGCACTAAGATACTTAGACTGCTGCGCCACTCAGGATTTGTCCTGTTTTGACATTTTGTAGATGTTAGATGAGTTACTGAACTCAATTTTTAAGCCCAAGTTTTATCAAAATTGTTTATAAAAATATCTGTCAGTGGTATTTTGCGGAGTAGGCACTCTGGCTGGAACCCCCTACTCTCCCTAGTAAGTGGTTACTTCGAAGGTGCACCACGGAGCCAGAAAAAGAGTTAAGAGTGACACACAGTGTTTGATTTGATTTTAGTAGTCAGTGATGGGCAGCACTCGCAGGAGGTATGTTTGTAAATTAATTTGATCAAGCTATGTAGCCTATTCATTCCTTCTTGATGAATAAATAAAACAAAATGTTTCTTTGTTTCTCTGAAATACTACCACCTAGCAATTTTATAAAGTTGGCTTTAGCTAGCTAGCCAGATAAGTTCCCAATCTCCCAACCTTCTAACTAGCTAACAAGCCATTTCAGGCTATCAATCAAATTAGAGTAGATTGTATAACTATCTTAGCTATCTGCTGGAAGGTTGCTGGACTTTAGCAACCAATTACTAAATGCACTGATTAAGACTCACATTCCTTTAAATCTTTTAACCAGATTTTGCAGAGATACAGAGTAAACATGTTTAGTTTCTTGAAAAAAGAACCACCAGTCAGGAGGATACAGACAGCTCAAGAGGTAAGCTTAGATATGCAGAAAAAATGCTTGTTGTAAATGTAATCTGGCACGGTAAGTGTTTAAATATCATGATATTATTGTATTAATTATGACTCGTTGATATGTGCCTGTATTGATGATATGTGTTATGATCCCATGTACTGTTTTGTCATGTGTATGTAAAATCTTAGGCATGTTATTGCTGTATATTGAGATGTGTGATTTACAGTCAGAAGGACACCCTCATTAAAATGACAATGGGACAGGTGAAGCAGATATCCTGAGATACCTATGCAGAAAAAAAATAATGATGATTATGGCTCTGTTCCAGGTGATTGAAAAATGCTCAATTCTACAACTCCCGTAAGGGTTCTCTGGAGGGGTTCTCCAACTCCATCCTCATATACTTCGTGCTTTGGATGTCAGCTTGTTTGAGAAGAGGATTCCATTTACCTCCAACCTCCATTCTCGTCCCACTGGGCACAGACGTCAATTGAATGTCTATCCCACGTCATTCTTTGAAATGATGTGGAAACAATGTTGATTCAACCCGTGTGTACCCAGTTGGATGCGTTTCAGTATAGAAAATACATGTATGCCTTTCGGATTCAACTAAACTGAACTCCGGCACAAACAGCAGCATAATAAACATATGAAAACAAGCTATTAGGTCCTTGAGAGTTGTACTCACTGTGGTGGTTGACGGGGTGTTGTCCAAGCTCCGGAGTGGAGCGCCTCAGTCTGGAGCTCCCACACGATGTGACTACCATACGGATAAACTCTCTCCCACACAGCTTCACCCTGGCATCCTGCCCGTGGGTCCCATACACCCCAACCATGAGAACTACCACAAGAGACACAAGACCCTTAGCATCCATGATGTTGATGAGGATGTTTGCGCCCAAGTGAATCACACAAACAGCAAATCGATGCAGCAGGTATGGTACGATGAGGAGGGATGTGATGTGTAGCTTGTGAGAGCTTCCTAGAGCCTTATATAGTGCCCTGCTGTCTATGCCAGGCCCGGGATTCTCATAAGGAGCCATTCGCCCTTGGCCAAGGAAAAGGATGTCCTGATCTTGAGATCACTACATGTCAAAGAGAGTTCCCCTCAAGGCTGGAACTCTCATTTGAGATAAATACATGTCAAATGGTGATCTATAGCATGGGGTTTATGAACTGGGGTTAGTGGTGCAAGTATAGGAAAATGAATACTTCCAGGTGATCTGAAATTGTTTTTCCTTTTCATTATAAAGATTAAGTTTACTCATATTCAAGAAAAGCCTCTTATGGCCCCAAAACCATAGGGTGATCCATATATTGATCTGATGGATAATAAATCTGATTTTTGTTATAGGTAGCCCAGTGGCTAAGGAGTTGGACCTGTGGCTGAAAGGTGGCTGGTTTGAATCCTGGGCCAGGCGCTGAGAAAAAGGGAGTGGGTGGAAGACTCATTTCCATTGTTCTCTGCAACATATGGACAATGAAGTTGCTGTGTTGTATCCTACCATTATGAAATATTTCATTATCTAACCCTGATGAGCCTCTACTGTGAGAATATGGCGCATTACTTACTCCGTAAATCTTCACATTTAGGGACTTTTTATTATTTGAAAATGTTGATATGTGTATGTATTCTCTGTGATTAGTTTGCATATTTTCTTTGAGAAGTGTTATTTACTAACTGTGGCTATGTGTCTGGACTTATCTAGAAGAAGGGGAGCTAATAAAATCAGGATGCAGGTGCAAAACAAAGTCAAGGATAATGACTTACCATGCGCATTCATACCACAGCTTCATATTTCAAACATTTGTTGAATACGGACATTATGCGGTAGTTGGCATTGAGCTTCAGTTACATCTTGTTTTGTTCGCCTCAAAATAAAATATGCAGACAATAAAATTCAAAGTGCATCATATCTAGAATAGCAATATCAAGGAGTGCCATGGTGGAGTCACAGCCGTCACACGGACTCCTTTCACTGTGTGTGTGTGTGTGTGTGTGTGTGTGTGTGTGTGTGTGTGTGTGTGTGTGTGTGTGTGTGTGTGTGTGTGTGTGTGTGTGTGTGTGTGTGTGTGTGTGTGTGTGTGTGTGTGTGTGTGTGTGTGTGTGTGTGTGTGTGTGTGTAGCCTTGGGTGCATTCCCTGTCTTTCCCTACTTGGCTCCAGGTTGACGCTCGAAGACACCGCCAGGCGACTGGCTTCTCGCTTTAATTGATGTGGAACATTTTTCATCATGTATCTTGTTCTGGAGGCAGCTCTGCAGACTGGTCACTAGCTGGCACAGCCACAAAGTCATAAAATCAGATTTTAAACCTAACCTTAACCACACTGCTTACCCTAATGCATAACCGTAACCTTAAATTAAGACCAAAACAGCTCATTTTTGTTTTCATGAATTTTTACAATATAGTAAATTTTGAATTTGCAAATTGGCGATCTAGCAGAAATCTTTCAGTTGTCATTCCAGGGCAAGATTCATGACAATAGATTGACGTTGCTAGCTACTGTACTTATTTACCTCAGCCTGCCTAGTCGACCAGCTAGCCAGACAGTTTTATTTAGCTAACATTAGCTAGCTACTGTAACTGTTGTAGCTTTCTGTTTGTATGTGGCTTGCACTTCAATGGCATCCCTCGAGGATATTTTCTTGTATCTTTCCAACCAGGCGAGGTACTATGAAGGCACCACTGATCTCGACAAGAGGCGCAACATTCAGAGAAATTCACAAGCAGTTAACTTCTATTAGATAATTGGACAGATTAATCTATGCACAACCATTTTCCATCTAGTTAGTTGGTCATCTATATGTTGTTAGCTATACATATAGTTCAGTGGAGGCTGCTGAGGCGAGGGTGTGAGAAAGAAAGTAGGAGAAGGAGAGAGTGGTGGGAAGAGAGTGGAAGAGACAGAGAGAGAGAGAGAGAGAGAGAGAGAGAGAGAGAGAGAAAGACAGCAGTGCAAATGTACTGAGACTTGAGTATTTTAACAACTCTTCTCTTCCAACTTGTTAGGCAATCATGTACCTACAAGGGAAGGATGGCCAGCCACACAGGAAGGTGTTTTTTTTACTAAGGAGGAGAAGGAGGCTGTGCTGACCGAGGTGCATCTTGGCCATTTCAGAGTGAAGCCATGATTGCCAAAATCAACCTACGCTTCTTCTGACGGGGAATTGTCAAGGTGGACAGCTGGGAAAGTGAAATAACCTTTTGTTTATCAATAACATTCTATTATATCTGAAATGATTATGATTTCAATTAATGTAATATTAGAGAGCGCACATGTGATAACGTGCGTCTCGGTGCGAGGTGTAGGAGTCAGGCGCAGGAGAGCAGGGATGTCTGAGAAGCGTATTTAATAATATAGTCCACCAATACAAAAAGAACACAGACGAAAATCCAAAAACTACGCTCTCGAATACTCAGAAACTCGTGCAAACACACGGAGGAACAAACACAGTTCCGACACTTTACATACAAGTGCGTAATAGTGAAAACAACAAACATCAAATACAATCGAGCGCAATACACACAAATCTAATCCCGCACGAACTAAGGCGGGCAACAGGTACCCTATATACACACAGAAATAAACGCAAATTAAACCAGGTGTGAAAAGAATCACAGACAAAACAAACAGAAAGGGGATCGGTGGCGGCTAGTAAACCGGCGACGCCGACCTCCGAGCGCCGCCCGAACAGGGAGAGGAGTTAACTTCGGTAGAGGTCGTGACAGCACAACGTTTCAATGTGTCACTTTTAGCTTAATATTCTGTCTGTAGTTGTGTGAGACACACATTTCAACCTTGAATATAGATTTAAATATTGTCAAATACGTTTTACCAATGTAGAGCAGAAAGTTGTTTTGATTGTTATTTAAATCAGACATGTATTATTATTTCCCACACAGATGTACAGTTGTTTTTTGTAGTTCATCCTTCCACTTTATCACTGATTAACTGGTTGTGGTAACATTTTATAGTTAACCCCCTAGAGTCGATTGACGCACAATCTAAATTACATAATTAAAAAATCCCCATAAAAATATGTCAGTTAAAGCTAGAGGTATGCTGGGTAAGGTGTCAGAGCTAGAGCAGCGTTTGTCAGACCATGAGACATCTCGGACATCAGTCTACTCACGAAAACGTCTGTAGCATCAGAACGGTTTGACCTACAAACTATTATCCCTCTATGGAAAGTGGTAACGGTTTTTAAAAAATGAATGAAGGTATGTATGATGGTAGTTTTGTACCTACCCCAAACATTGGTTAAATATGTGTAAAAAAAATATAGAGAGAACGCTACCTTCCCCAATGCATAGTGCCAACTATAACGTTTGGTAGAGGAGAAATAATGGTCCGGGGTTGTTTTTCGTGGTTCGGGCTAGGCCCCTTAGTTCCAGTGAAGCGAAATCTTAACTCTACAGCATGCAATGACATTCTAGACTATTCTGTGCTTCCAACTTTGTGGCAACATTTTGGGGAAGGCCCTTTCCTGTTTCAGCATGAGAATGCCCTCGTCCACAAAGCGAGGTCCATACAGAAATGGTGTGGAAGAACTTGACTGGCATGCACAGAGCCCTGACTTCAACCACATCAAACACCTTTGGGATGAATTGGAACATCGACTGTGAGCCAGGCCTAATCACCCAACATCAGTGCCCACCTCACCAATGCTCTTGTGGCTGAATGGAAGCAAGTCCCCGCTGCAATGTTCCAACATCTAGTGGAAAGCCTTCCCAGAAGAATGGAAGCTGTTATAGCAGCAAAAGGGGGACCAGCTCCATATTAATTCCCATGATTTTGAAATGAGATTTTTGACGTGTCCTCATACTTTTGGTCATGTAGTGTATGTTGCTAAAATAGAAGTGGCATACCATAGGAGAACAACTGAAATGTAGAGCATATTGTACAGAAGACAAAACATAAAGAAGATGGAGTTGTTTACTTACAGCGGCCCACCACCAAGCGTCAGGTATGCTGCTGAAGGGGGTGCCTGGCTGGTCCAGCTCCACAGTGTGCATGAGGGCCGAGAAGGTGAAGATGCCCAGGATAATGAACAGGAAAAGGCAGCACACTGCCGGATGGTGAATCCAAATGCCCGCATGCCTGTGGAATGCTTGGCCAGCTTGAGGATGCGGAAGATGCACAGGAGCTTGACCACCTTGAGCACCTTGCTAACCTTGCTGACCCGGGCCATGGTCTTCAGGTCCTTGGGGCACTGGCATCATTTACGTCTGTGAAAATCTCAAAAATAATCTGGATGAAGTAGGGCATGACAGACAGAAGGTCCACAAAGTTTAGAGCACTTTTCACAAAGTGTTTGATGTCACAGGTGGTGTGCAGCCTCAAGAAGTACTCAAAGGAGAAGAATACGATGGAGACGATCTCCACACACTCCATGTAAGTCTTGCCGTAGATGGTGTACTTCCTCAGCTCCTTCACCGTGTTGAGGGTCATCGCCACAATGGAGATGAGGACGAAAAGGCTGGAGAACACAGCAAAGCCCTTAGCCACTTAACGCACAGACCCCAGAAGATCATCTCCTCAAAATTGAGCGGGCATAGACTCTCCATCACCCACATGACATTACTGCAGTAGAAGTGGAAGATGTAATTGAAGAAAGTGGGGTCCCGGTCAAAGAAGAACTCATTTTTGCAGGCCGAATAGTCGTCACAGAGTGTCATTCTCTTCATAGGATCGGTACAGAGGGCCAGACAGCCAATCCTGGTTTTTGGGTAGAGGAGAACTAGGTGGATTGGGAATTGAAAGACTTTCCCACCGACATTGATTGTGACTATGTTGGATTGTCTGGCAACACATTTTTATTTCTCCCTTTTCTTCTTGGGCCTTTTCTCCTTCAGAACCACTGTCTGAGGTGCAGGGCTGCCTAGGTAGTCCATAGACATCCATGCTGTCACAGAGCTTTCCTGCTTTCACTTTTTTAGGTGGCAAGGGATTCTTGAAGGTTGTTCCATTGGAAATGTATGAGAAGAAAATAAATCTTGCTCACCTAGTGAAAGTTAAGTCATTAAAGAAAGACATTACCAGCAAATCCAATATCCCACACGTTTTCCATTCCACGAAACGAAGAACAACAAAAGGAAGATTTTCTTCCTTTTCTTACAAATTCAGCAGGGAGAGGAAAGCTATACCGTGTTTGATTGGACGTGCAAGAAGATCTAGAGCATGAGTTGGGGATTCATCCTCCCCACTGATTCTCTAATTCCATTGCTGTTCTTTCTATCCTAACAGAAGTTAAAAATACTGTCAGTGAGGATTAGTGTTGTGATTTAAGGATTTGGTGCTGGGAGGAGGGAAATGCAGAGCAGAGACAGCAGTCGTTCATTTGTGACAGAAAGGAATCACAGTAAACAACCTCACATATACCTTCATATCTATGCATTCATTACAACCTCCATCATTTCACGTTAATACCATTGGATTGCAATTTTATCGTGCAGATCAATTCCCCCTTATTTCCACTGGCCAGTATTTCTACATTAAAGTAGCAATCTGCTGTTACTACATCCATTTTTGGACCTAATAAATGAATGATATGTACCCATTGTTTCTTGAAGAACATAACTTATAAATGCCTCGGGAGCATAGTTCAACCCCAAAATATAAGCTTGTTTTACTCCAATGTTAGTAAACAATGTAAATATAATCTCTGCCCTTAACCTTGTTCTGAATACCTCCAAAACAAAGGTCATGTGGTTTGGTAAGAAGAATGCCCCTCTCCAAACCAGTGTGATTACTACCTCTGAGGGTTTAGAGCTCGAGGTAGTCACCTCATACAAGTACTTGGGAGTATTGCTAGACGGTACACTGTCCTTCTCTCAGCACATATCAAAGCTGCAGCTAAGGTTAAATCTATACTTGGTTTCCTCTATCATAATCACTCCTCTTTCAGCCCAAACTAACAAACTAACCCTGATTCAGATGACCATCCTACCCATGCTAGATTACGGAGACTTTAGGTAAGGGTGCTCTCCAGCGGCTAGATGTTCTTTACCATTCGGCCATCAGTTTTGCCACCAATGCTACTTATAGGACACATCACTGCACTCTATACTCCTCTGTAAACTGGTCATCTCTGTATACCCGTCACAACTAGTTGATGCTTATTTATAAACACTCTTAGGCCTTACTCCGCCCTATCTGATACCTACTGCAGCCCTCATCCTCCACATACAACACCCGTTCTGCCAGTCACATTCGGTAATGGTCCCCAAAGCACACACATCCCAGTTCGCTGCAGCTAGCGACTGGAGCGAGCTGCAAAAAAAGACTCAACTGGACAGTTTTACCTCGATCTCTTCATTCAAAGACTCAATCATGGACACTTACTGACAATTGTGGCTGCTTCGCCTGATGTACAGTGGGGCAAAAAAGTATTTAGTCAGCCACCAATTGTTCAAGTTCTCCCACTTAAAAAGATGAGAGAGGCCTGTAATTTTCATCATAGGTACACTTCAACTTCAACTATGACAGACAAAATGAGAAGAAAAAAAATCCAGAAAATCACATTGTAGGATTTTTAATGAATTGATTTGCAAATTATGATGGAAAATTAAGTATTTGGTCAATAACAAAAGTTTATCTCAATACTTTGTTATATACCCTTTGTTGGCAATGACAGAGGTCAAACGTTTTCTGTAAGTCTTCACAAGGTTTTCACACACTGTTCCAGGTATTTTGGCCCATTCCTATAAATGCAGATCTCCTCCAGAGCAGTGATGTTTTGGGGCTGTTGCTGGGCAACACGGACTTTCAATTCCCTCCAAATATTTTCTATGGGGTTGAGATCTGGACACTGGCAAGGCCACTCCAGGACCTTGAAATGCTTCTTACGAAGCCACTCCTTTGTTGCCCGGGCAGTGTGTTTGGGATCATTGTCATGCTGAAAGACCAAGCCACGTTTCATCTTCAATGCCCTTGATGGAAGGAGGTTTTCACTCAAAATCTCACGATACATGGCCCCATTCATTCTTTCCGTTACACGGATCAGTCATCCTGGTCCCTTTGCAGAAAAACAGCCCCAAAACATGATGTTTCCACCCCCATGCTTCACAGTAGGTATGGTGTTCTTTGGATGCAACTCAGCATTCTTTGTCCTCCAAACACGACGAGTTGAGTTTTAACCAAAAAGTTATATTTTGGTTTCATCTATTTTGGTTTCATCTGACCTTCTCCCAATCTCCCAATCTTCTTCTGGATCATCCAAATGCTCTCTAGCAAACTTCAGACGGGCCTGGACATGTACTGGCTTAAACAGGGGGACACGTCTGGCACTGCAGGATTTGAGTCCTGGCGGCGTAGTGTGTTACTGATGGTAGGCTTTGTTACTTTGGTCCCAGCTCTCTGCAGGTCATTCACTAGGTCCCCCCGTGTGGTTCTGGGATTTTTGCTCACCGTTCTTGTGATCATTTTGACCCCACGGGGTGAGATCTTGCGTGGAGCCCCAGATCGAGGGAGATTATCAGTGGTCTTGTATGTCTTCCATTTCCTAATAATTGCTCCCACAGTTGATTTCTTCAAACCAAGCTGCTTATCTATTGCAGATTCAGTCTTCCCAGCCTGGTGCAGGTCTACACGTTTGTTTCTGGTGTCCTTTGACAGCTCTTTGGTCTTGGCCATAGTGGAGTTTGGAGTGTGACTGTTTGAGGTTGTGGACATGTGTATTTTATACTGATAACAAGTTCAAACAGGTGCCATTAATACAGGTAAAGAGTGGAGGACAGGGGAGCCTCTTAAAGAAGAAGTTACAGGTCTGTGAGAGCCAGAAATCTTGCTTGTTTGTAGGTGACCAAATACTTATTTTCCATCATAATTTGCAAATAAATTCATAAAAAAATCCTACAATGTGATTTTCTGGATTTTTTTTCTCATTTTGTCTGTCATAGTTGAAGTGTACCTATAATGAAAATTACAGGCCTCTCTCATCCATCTTTTTAAGTGGGAGAACTTGCACAATTGGTGGCTGACTAAATACTTTTTTGCCCCACTGTATTGTTGTCTCTACCTTCTTGCCGTTGTCTTTGCCCAACAATGTTTTTACCATGTTTTGTGCTGCTACCATGTTGTGTTGCTCCCATGCTATGTTGTTGTCTTAGGTCTCACTTTATGTAGTGTTGTCTCTTTTGTCGTGATGTGTGTTTTGTCCTATATTTTTATTTTGTATTTTTAATCCCAGCCCCTGTCCGCACAGGAGGCCTTTTGCCTTTTGCTAGGCCTTGATTGTAAATAAGAATTTGTTCATAACTGACTTGCCTAGTTAAATAAAGGTTCATTTAAAAAAGATGTAAATAAAAAAATACCCTTCAAATTTTCATTGATAGACTATATTTGTAAGTGCCATTACAAGTGCATTTGTTTTGTCTAGTCCTTCGAAATTCAACTTTATATTGGTGTAAGACTCCACCCTGCTTCAATTAGTTAATCAAGCTTTGTCTTTGCGATTAAAATATACCGATAAAATAATATATATTTTTTATGCAGCTATAATTAGAAATCAAAGGCATTATACTGATTATTCATCCCCCCATCCGCCTATTTCATGGAGTGAATGAACCACAATACCGGAACCGGAAATGTACATTTATTTTAAATATACTATGTTTTTAATCCAGGGATATGTATTTTTTAAACGCATATCATACATAATATGAAATAATACAATTATAAAGTGCCTAAATGTATTAAAAGTTGAAAATAATTTGGATTACAGTTTGAATATATACAGTACTCTCACCACGTGACTTCCTTTCCAGTCAACCTGACAATATGGATGCCAGCCGCGTGCAGCCGATCAAGCTTGCAAGAGTAAGAAAACGCAATCATATTCAAGAGACTTTCAATATATTGATGTGTACATTCGTAAATACTCAGTGTTTCATTTGAGCTCAGTTTAATAAAAAAAGTTCCTGCCACGTTTATACTTGAACGGAGCCTCATTGCTTGGTGAGCTGCGCGTGCTGGAAGTGCTAAATTACAGCAACCATTAATTTATCTAGCTTAACACTCGCTAGGTAATTTAGCTGAAAAACAGGCACTTATACGTCCCACATCATCTCAGATTTGTAGTTGGCTAACTAACCGTTTTACGCTTTTGCAGGTCACCAAGGTGCTCGGGAGAACTGGTTCCCAGGGACAGTGTACCCAGGTATGTGTTATTGAAACGCTAGTAGTATTACCTAACTTGATAGCCAATTAGTTAATCAATGTCGATGGTTAGCAATATTAGCTTGCTAATGGTGATGTATTGTGCACTAACACCTCAATATGTTAAGTTCCAGTTCAAAAGATTGTTGTGACAAGAGCATAATGCATGTCTAATCTTAAATCCCAAACAGATCACAGTCCATTTTCTGGGCTTCAACAAGTCTAACAATATCTCATGTAAAATATTTCTGGGCTGAGAATATTTCTAAAGTACTGTAATTCTGGCTATACCACATGCTAACGTATAAGAGAATCCTGCATAGCTAGCAAGTTTGGTTGTGGCAAAAGGTCACTAAATTAGCCAGCTAACATGTCATGGTAAAACAAAGTACGTAGTTAATCAATGACATGTGTATCCCGACTGTCACTACATTGAAATGCAATGTATTTATAGAAATGCACTAGTTTAAACACCTGGTGTGATCAGATGTATTATTTAGGTCCTTGGTTCTGGTTCTGTGCATGTTCTAATGTATCATGTCTTGTCTCTTTCAGGTCCGTGTGGAGTTCATGGATGACAGCAACCGGTCAATCATCAGGAATGTGAAGGGGCCAGTCAGAGAGGGTGATGTGCTGACACTTCTGGAGTCTGAAAGGGAAGCCAGAAGGCTGCGATAAAGGTGTGCCATACTATTGTCCATGTAAAGCAGGGCTCTCAACCCTGTTCCTGGAGAGCTATAGTCCTGTAGGTTCACTCAACCCCAGTTGTAACTCACCTGATTCAGCATATCAACCAGCTAATTATTCAAATCAGGTGTGCAAGGGTTGGTGTGAACATACAGGATGGTAGTTCTCCAGGAACAGGGTTGGAGAGCTCTGATGTATATTAGGTCAGTCATGTGTACTCCGAGACAGCAGTTGGGTGGGCATGTTTTTGCTTCAGCCTGATTCAATTAAGCTTGGTCGTGAAGAGCAGTTTAGAGGAATCAGGTGTGTCGCAGTAGGGCTGGAATTGCAATCCTGCAGGATTTCTGAAGTAGCTTTTGGTGTGACAATCCAAGGGAACTATAAACCAATGTTGCTATCAATGGCCCTCAAGGGAAGTCAAAACAATTTACCACAACCTCTATAAAAGTGTTACTTTAGGGTAAAAGGTAAATAATTGTTGGTAGACTGGGAAGCCATTAGGCACTACATCCACTTGTATGTCATCCCAGGGATATGTAGGTGTCTGTTACAATTGTCCTTGGGTCTGTTATTTTGCTGTTAAAAAAATGGTATGTGCATAAATTTAATTAATTCCCACATCTTTCGTTGCAGTGCCCGGCGAAGTTGTGAGATGCCAAACCAACACCTGAGGTGCAGACACCCCATCAGTTCATCTGCAATGGCCCCACATCTCACTTGTGCAGTTTAAGAAAAAATAAAATGTGTTGTTCAAGGTGAAGATTTGTTTTTCCTGTTCAATGACCAATGTGTGTAGACATGTTGTGACCCAAAGTTAACTAATGGTAGTTTATTTTAAAGTACACTTTGTCCTTGAATATGGTATGGATGCCACCTGTCGCATTGATGATCCTATTTTAGACATACAATTCCCACTTACTGCAAAATGTGTGCAGGTGCTGAAGTAAAACCTTAACAGGTTTGATTTGAATGATTGCTCTCCTTTTGTCAGAAGAGCAGCATACAGAAATGTACTGTACAAGGGGACAAAGTAGCAGCAGCGTACTGATTCGGTCATCACTGGAACTAAATGGTGTGTTTATGTACAGTATTTGGAATGCTCACCTACGTTTGCTGAATTTTAAATTGAGCCATGGGGCCCCCCTGTGCACCTCTGTATATTTGAAAGGATTGGCTAGACTGGGTGGGTGGGAAGTTCACTATATTGCTTACGACTATCCAATAGTTTCAGATCCACGTGGGTGGGTAGGAGGGCTAAGGGTGGATTTCAGCCTGTACCTAGGACTAGTTTATTTGTAGGCCTAAACAATGCCACCAGTGATTTTTTTTTTTTTTTTCATTTGATTGATATATTAAGAGATGGAATGTTTTTCTCTTTTAATTTGGATTGGGTTTTGTAGCCTGATCAATATTTGGCATAATTTGAGAGCAAGGGTTCCGTGATACTTAAATTCTTTTATCAGATCAGGGTTTACTGTAGGTAAGGGAGGCATGAATCAAAGATGGATAAGTGATGACATCTTTACCACTGGGAGGAATATGGTTAGTCTGCTTAAGGGGTGGTTTTCCCGTAGACCAATGTGACAGTAGCGTGGTCTGTTCTTTGATTACATGAACCATTTAAAGATATTTGAGAGTGGGATGTCTCGCTTCCTCTTACATCTCTGGCTGTATGATGCTGTGTGAACATTGGTCTACAAAAATGGATATTCCTGATCCTGCATACTAGTGTAATATGACTATGTATAGTATCGTGCCCAACATTCCCTACTGTGTTGCTATTGCCGTTCCTCAGATTTGTTTTTTTTATATAGCCTTATACAGCTAGACCCAAATCTAGAGTTTCACTGCTGAAATCATGATTTCATGGTGAAATCTTATTTCACTATCATTGCCACAAAGTTTAGCCTACCCTTTATTGTTCAATGTTTTACTATCAAACTTCTCTCTTCAGAAGTTGACACTTTTTATTTATTTTTTTGTCTGAAGGTTGTTGTAGCAACATGAATTGCCAAATAATTGTAGTGGAACTACCCTGTTGGGGCTTTTCGTTATGATGCAATATCAAGTTCATATTGAGTTAGCTCATTTCCAGTAGAGGGAAGCATCGTTCCTAGTTTAACTCGCTACTTTTCAGTAGTCCATGGAGAGGGTGGTGACATCTGCCACAGGGTTATTTTTACACCGATGTTCCATGAACAGTCACAGTGATACACTGACTTGAACTCATGAACTCCCTGTCTCCAACATTTTGGGCCAGATTCAAGCAAACTTGCAAAAGGCTGCAAAAATACACCCTTTCATCAAAATTCAAGTGTTTTGTGTTTCACCCACTAAGCAGTGTAAACATATACATATTTTTTAAATAGTTTTTTTTCTGCGGTGCAAGTTTGAATTCCAGCCTCAATGGGCAAAGTTGAACAAGTCCGTAAATAACAAAAGAAAAGCAGGTCAACCCATTGACAGTTTGAGTGAGTATTCCCTTTGCTATGTGCACCTTTTCAATACCTCTGTGTGGTGAAATTGCTTTCTATTCTGTAACAGCAACACTTACCGTCTACCTATTTCCAACAACTACAGGACATGGACATACTGTTTGTGATAACTATTCCACTCATCTACATATGTATTTGGACAGTGATGTTAAATGTGGATCCAGTACATTTGATCTCAAATCCAAAATATCCTGTAGGGTGACAGAGGAGACGGTCACCTTTTATTTGAGGGTCTTTTCATGCATATCGGATTTACTTTTTAGAAATGAAACCACTTGATAGGTCTATGTATGAAAATACCCTCATTTAAAAGGTGACATTTTGTACTGTCACCTCTTGAAACATTTTGACATCGCTGTCCAAATACATAGGTCATGGCGTATGTATTTTGAGACCAGAATGGTATATGAATGCTATCTAAATTAAGCTTGATTGACATGATTATGCCTCTCTATACTGAAGACAAATGCCTCACAAATTCCTTTAAACATGGCTCGTGTCTGACCTATCATTGTCTACAATGCTTTTGTATGTCTCGTTCCTCTTATCCGATCAATTGTGATTTTGTTCTCTTCTGGTAAGTAAGTGTGATGATTATGAAAGTAATCCATCAGAATGTGAGCTCTCGTGTCTTGTTTAAGAGGGAATTTTAAATATGTTAAAAGGAGGACAGAGCAGAGGACTTGACAGCGTAGAGCAGCATTTGCTGCTGTCTAGTAGAGTACTGTGACCGTTCAGTGGATCAACAGCTCGACACAATCAAAATGACCTGTTAGCTACCCTGTGTCCTGGTGCAACTTTCACTCAGAAAGACATAAGTTGAAATCCAAAGTGATTTACTTCCAAACTATTACGGGCCCCTCTCACTGGCATACATTTGCAAATGGACCGGATCAACTTTTGCCAAGCTATTCATGGACTTCGAAGAGTGGGTCCAATGACACATGGTATCGTTTGGCATTATCGTGAGCTGCCATTTCTCAGAAGACAGGTGGATGAAAGACCAAAGGGTAACCATTGTTTTCATTCCTGAAGTAATATTTCAACATACAAAATTACTAAGATGCATGAGTTTACCCCACTTTCATGTTTACATGTCATGAATAGGGTCTTGAATGAAACCTAACCATGTGACCTGACCCAGGAGAAGAGCCCAAAGTTTCAGGTAAGTTCTTAATAATGACGTTTTGGTCATTGAAACCATCTGCAATTATTGAAACTACATCTATCAATTCTATATTTACCTCAGAGGAAAACATGCCAAGTAGACACTACTATACATATCAATCTCTAAACATGTTGTTGGGTTGTCACAGTTTGTAATCAACTCAGTTGACATAAATATAATATCTCTTAGGTAAGCTGATAACCTATGAGCCATATTTAGTCTCAATCATATTTGACACCCTTGGCGAAGTTTCATTGAAAGCGGCCGATGTGAACGACTAGAAAGAGCAGGCTGGCACTTGATAAGATGGAGAGATTCCAAGCTGAATGCTTATCAGACTTCTTAGTCAACAACAACATCTCAGAAAGGGATGAAAACAACAAGGTGTCAGCTTACTTCTCATCACTCCACAACACTCATATCTGAATCATCTACACGGGCAGCATGTAGCCTAGCGATTAGAGGCTAGCCAGCAACCGGAGGGTTGCCTGTTTGTGTGTGCGTGCGTGTCTTTCTCTGTGTGTGTTTGTGTGTACCTTGTAATACAAGTATAAAGAATAACAAATAATATAAAATGGTAGTAAATAATAATAATAAAAACATGAAAAACAATAAAATGGTCAATATAGAAATATAATAAATATAAAAAGCTAAACGTGGAAACTAACTATGTAATTGCCATCTTCACCATTTCGTCAGTACTACAGCTGTTATTTTACAGATGTACTACAGCTGTTAGTACTACAGATGTTATTATTCAATGTCCTTCAGGCTATGGTAGGCAAATACAAATTTGGCTGCAAGAGGAGCCATTGCTCCTTCGCCCATAATTATTTTGAGTTTTTCCTCTGGGTTTAATAAGTAAAAATTTGGAATAAGTGTAGTAATTTCTGTGAATAATGAATCTCTTGGTGAGGAATATTTATATATTTTTATGTCTGCCGGTTTCTATTGCCAAATTGGTGGTCACCTCAGCCTGTACTTGGTAAGAATCTGTCTCTGCTTCGTATCTCTGACACAGTAGAGATAATCAGCCAATTCATATTCTCTGTTTAGGGCCAGATAGCAATTTAGTTGAAAAGATTTGGACTCAAACTGCAGCCTTGTCTCACACCTCAACGTTGTGAAAGGAATTCTGTTCTTTGGTTTTAGATTTTTATTGCACACTTGTTTTCTGTGTACATACATTTTATCAGGTCATACACCTTACCACCATAGCCCTTCGTGCCAAATATAATCAAATGCTGCTTTTTTTTAAGTCAATAAAGCAAGCAAAGATTTTGCCCTCTTTTTTTTAGTGGACGTGTTTATTAACTGTGTGTGTGTGTGTAAGGTGCATATATGGTCAGTAGTGCAATGGTTGGGGAGAAAGCCAATTTGATATTTACTTATTACAGGACTTGGCACTGAATGTAGTAAAATTTCTCTATAGCCTGAGGGACACTGAGTATCTAAGTCTCCACGACACCATGTTTCCAGTAAGATTATGATGTCCTGTCCCTTGATGTTAAGAAATTCTTGATTTGTTTTTAAAAAAACAAAATAGGAAGAGTATAGGCCCTGGATATTCCAAGAGCTGATAGTATAAATGATCTCATTTATAATAAGTGATAATAACTGGTTTGAGTACATTGAAAATAAATCATGTAAATTTCAATATATAGATATATTTGTCGGAGCTCATTTTTCCAGCAGCTGCTGATCAATTTGGATCTATCCCTCCCTCTGTGTCTGGGTGGGGGTGGCTCTCTCTCGCTCTCTCTTAAATTCAATTCGCATTTTGGCATGACGTAACAATGTACATATTGCCAAAGCTTACTTTGGACATTTCAAATATTAACATAATTAATAATAATAAGTAATGTGTGCTGCCAACACACAGCTCTCTAAGTCCTCTCCCAACAGGACGGGTAGCCTATCCTTATCAGAGAGGTCTTAGAAACCTTGAATAAGGGATTCAAATTTGGGGAAATTACACTCCAATTGTTTTATATTTTTGTCATTTTGTCAAGAAATGCAGCTCTGTCTCGGGTTCTGCTGTGGTGCAGTGGTTTCACATTCTTTCCTCTACAGAGAGCCATGATTTCCTGTGTCTACCCTTCTCAATGGCAAGGCTGTGCTCACTGAGCCTGTACTTTGTCAAGGTTTTGCTAACGTTTTGATCAGTAACCATGGTCAAATAGTTTGCCACGGTGTACTGTCGATTTAGGGCCAGATAGCACTGCATTTTGCTTTGTGTTTCCCAATAAGTAATGTAGTTTTGTTTTGACTGTGTTGTAATTTGGTTTATTCTGATTGATTGGATGTTCTGGCCCTGAGGCTTCAGTGTGTTAGTAGAACAGGTTTGTGAACTCAGCCGCAGGACCAGCTGGATGAGTGGACTCTTGGTATTGCTGGGCTTGGTAATGATATGAGAGGGGGTCACTGTATTTCAGATGTTTCCAAAACAGAATTGCTCTTTTTTTAGTTCTTATTATTAGTGGATACTGGCCTTATTCTGTACTGCATGCATTGTTTGTAGCTTTCCTGTGGACATGTAGGATACTCTTACAGAACTCTGCATGGGTTTCAATGGGGTGTTTGTCCCACTGGGTGAAATCTTGTTTTGCAAGTGGACCCCACACCTCGCTGCCATAAAGTAGAATTGGTTCAATGACACATCAATTAGTTTTATCCAAATCTTTATAGGTATTTCAATTTGAATTTGTTTTTTAATGGCGTAGAATGCCCTGTGTGCTTTCTCTCTCAGTTCATTCACTGCATCATGAAGGTGTCCAGTTGAGCTTATTTTTAAAGTAATTGTAGTGTGTGCAGTACTCTATATATTTTGTACCAATTGAGAACTTAGGTATAATTCCATGAGATCTGGATCTTCTCTGAAAAATAATTATTTTAGTATTTTTGCACTGTACTGCTCTAGCAGGTCCAGGCTCTGCTGTAGGCCATGTGCTGTGGGTGACAGCAGTTAGCTTTGTCTATCACTCCGTGTGTTGCGAGTAGTGACGGGTTGTTCACAAACGAACGGCTCTTTTTGAACTGCTCTTTTTTCCTGCTTGCAACCAAAGACTTTCGAGATATGTTTGCCCTCTGGTTGGTATTGTCATCGGGAAAATCTTAGTCCTTTTTAATGGACTAAGGGCGATTTATCTATCTATTTGACAAGCATTCCGCCCAATAGAAATAGAGTATTTCCTTGTTTACCACGGAAAATCTACTGTGGCAATTTACCTGACACTGTATGAATGGAAACTAATGTTGGCCTAATGTTATAATTGTATTCATTTCCTATTTATGCTATCCAAAAGTGTCTGGTATGGTAATTTCTTATCAAGATCGGAGGTAAAATATCTTTGGACTGTCAATATTTGAAATGTGTAACTAAAATCAAGTCAAAACAGGGGGGGATTGAGTTATTTGTGCCAGAAGGGAGTGGGCCAGAATCTAACCCACGGCAACACAGTAGGCCTTTATGTGCGCGCACTGAGGGTAGCAGCCATAAACGCTAGACCACCCAAGGCCACGATTGAATAACATTTTGACCGTTAATTTGTCATTTTAGGATACAATCCACACTGGTATGTATTAGCATAGTAGAGAACAATATATTGTGTTATTAAACTATATAAAACGAAGGTTGTTGATGTGTATGGCTGCATTCCAGATAGATTTTTGTACATTTGAATGTTGCAATAATAGGACCTAGTCCTAGCGTTTGAGAGAGCAAGAGAGAAAATGATTTTGATAGCAAGTCCTGACCCCAATGACTCGACTGCCCTACATGGAGAGAAAGAGAACGGCTCATTTTCTAGTAATCACAAGGCTCATTTGAATTTCCTGATGCAACAGGAAAATGATCTGCTACAAAAGAGTGATCATGTTAAGATCTGACATCTGCAGGCATAACGTTGCTGTTTTCCTGCTTGAGATGGTAATTTTCTTTCCATTAGAGATTAAGGGTCATATCTGGCAGTGCAGAAGGTTGTGCCTGTTATTTACTACAACAACAACAACAACAACAAAAAGGTCATCTTTCTTTCACTTTCCATTTTTGCTTGTTATGTCTTCTTCCATCTGGTAATTATTCCAGATGCCAACTTTTAACTAGCGCAGACCCTTTGCAAATATGGTCAACGGTCTCACAGTAGAACTGAAGGCACCCAAATACAGACCTTAGACGAGGCCTTTCATATCATCCTAAATAGGTCTTGAGCAGGGCAACTCCTCCAACGTTAACCCCTCATGGAGAACTCTCAGCGCTTGAGGAGCGAGCACAGCTGCTGTGGTGGGGTCAGGTTTCCGGCAAATGAGGAGGAACACTGTGTAACCAATATTATTTTCCCCAGTGTCTCATTGCTAGCACTTAACAGTTAGCCACAGACAGCTAGGCTGCCTGCTTAGAACTGTTGCGATTATGTTTCAAAGGGTAGAGATTTGTCACCATTATGAGATTGCATCTCCATACTGGCATACAATTATAAATATACCGTAGATGCTGGAAAATGGAGCTGCATGAACCTATATAACAGGAAAGAGTTTAATATACATAGCATTCCAGATGACATTTCCACAGGCTCGGCTTTGTAGTTTACGCTCAAGCTAGACAAAACAACCCTTCCGTAACATGTTTCAGACCACAGAAATGTAAAAAGATTTGGGTGTGGACTTCTCAGTTAGGCCTAGGTGCTATCCCAAATTAACTGGATTCCCAGACAATTAGAACACATGCTCATTATTTACAGTTAGCTAATGGATTTCGTAGGAGCCCAGTTGAACTCCATCCGTTGACCCTGGATCTGAAGTCAACAAAAGACTTACTGTAGTTGTGGAGCCGTTCATAGAGTAACCCATACATCATGTTGATGATACTTGAGTCTTTAGTGCATTTATGTGGTGTATCCCCCCGATTTTACATATTTCGATAGTACACAGTGGTAAATTCTTTGCTTTATTTATTTGCTGAAAAGAGGGGCAGGCCAGTCAACACGAAATAGGACAAAAGGGATATGCTGTTGTCAAAAGATGAATGAAGCATAACCTTGTTGGCTATTTCCGATACACCTTGCCAATGAGAGTAACTACAAGCTATCAAATAAACAGCGTATCTACATTACATTCGTCATTGTAGTGCATTCTCCATACGGATCATACACATGGATCCTAGAAGGCTGAATGAATCACATCATTTAGTTAAAGGAATTTGTTTTTGCCAGCTGTGCAACGGTTAAATCGACGTATGGACTCCATTTGGTTGTCTTGAAAAGAATGCACACAGATGTCCACGGCTTCTGAGGTCAAATTAACGTGGAAATATTTCCCAAATTGGGTTGTGTGTACATTCTGTACTTTTCCATTCTTTAACGTTTCCTGCAAGCTGGGACTCTCATTTGAAAAAGCTGTGAGAACTAACTGAACTCCAGAGGCAGCATCTGTGTAAGTTGAGATATCTATTGGTCTTCTCTGTAACCTTACATGACAAAGGTTCGAACCCTACGGTATAGCACTTCTCAGCTGGCAGACAACTTAGAAAACACAAGAGCATACTCGTGCCTATGTATGTATGTATGTATGTATGTATGTATGTATGTATGTATGTATGTGTGTATGTGTGTGTGTGTGTGTGTGTGTGTGTATGTATGTATGTATGAGATATATATATATATATATATAAGATATTCAAAATATTCTGCTACTAGTGTTTGTATCTGTTTCTCTCCATATATATATATATATATATATATATATATACACAGTGCCTTGCGGAAGTATTCGCCCCCCTTGAACTTTGCGACCTTTTGCCACATTTCAGGCTTCAAACATAAAGATATAAAACTGTATTTTTTTGTGAAGAATCAACAACAAGTGGGACACAATCATGAAGTGGATTGACATTTATTGGATATTTCAAACTTTTTTAACAAATCAAAAACTGAAAAATTGGGCGTGCAAAATTATTCAGCCCCTTTACTTTCAGTGAAGCAAACTCTCTCCAGAAGTTCAGTGAGGATCTCTGAATGATCCAATGTTGACCTAAATGACTAATGTGGATAAATATTATCATCATTAGTCATTTAGGTCAACATTGGATCATTCAGAGATCCTCACTGAACTTCTGGAGAGAGTTTGCTTCACTGAAAGTAAAGGGGCTGAATAATTTTGCACGCCCAATTTTTCAGTTTTTGATTTGCTAAAAAAGTTTGAAATATCCAATAAATGTCGTTCCACTTCATGATTGTGTCCCACTTGTTGTTGATTCTTCACAAAAAAATACAGTTTTATATCTTTATGTTTGAAGCCTGAAATGTGGCAAAAGGTCGCAAAGTTCAAGGGGGCCGAATACTTTCGTAAGGCACTGTATATATATATATATATATATATATGGAGAGAAACAGATACAAACACTAGTAGCAGAATATTTTGAATATCTTAAAGGCAGGCCTGGCTGACGCGACTGAAGTGACTCACCGCGCTGTGACCACACTGGTCTGGAAAGGAGGCTGTTTGTTAAATGCAATATTCGCTTCGAAATTGTGTGATGGGTTTGATTGGTTCTCTAAAGTTTTTTTCCGTTGTTGTTGTTGTTTTCCCCCTCGAGGGTTGAGACCTCGACTTGTTTGAATTTGAAAATTCAATCGTTGTAAATGGAAGGGTGGCGGCGCTTGTGGGCTGCGTGTGGCTGTGCATGTGGGTGTTTGAATGAGAAGGACACAGAGGAGAGCATACCAGTAAAAGCACAGCCCCCGTCGTGAGCCACGCATTGTGCCGACCACATCAAAAGGAGCCATTCTGAAGTCAGTAGGACTTCTAAGAGCTAGTTGTTAGACAGACTACAGTATCAGGCCCTTTCCTCCTCTCCTCTTTCCAAGAAGCTGACAAACATGAAAAAGATGCCTACTGTATTTGCAGTACGTCTGTTAAAAACACACACTCACGCTGTCTACCCTTACTTTATCCAGTGGGCATATTTTCCAGTAAGCATGCCAGTAAACTCCGGCCATCCTGACACAACCGAGCTGATGAACAGCTGTCGCCCATGCTTACTGGGGGTACCTCGGAGCATGCAGAGTACATGATGCGTTGGCCCCTGTGCCAAGTTCAGGCATGCTCAAGCCGTGTCCTCCCTTCATGAATCAGCCAGTGACATTAGAGGTGATCCTGGGACAGTGTGCTGCTGCTGTGCACACAGCAATGCAAACCATTTGGCAGCTAAACATGACCTGAGCAAATAACACAGAGGGTCACAGGGCGGACATCCATCCTCGTGGGCACGTTTGAGGTGAAGTGACGTGAAGTGATCAGAAATTCTTTATTTTATAGACTGGTATTTAGCTGGTATATACACGTAAAAAGTACATGGTTAAAAACATTTTACATAATAATTACTTTGAGGTATCATTAAATTATTCACAAACAGGCTCCACTATCAGAAAGTTCATTCATTGAAGTACAGTACCAGAAAATGCATTCCTTAAATTTTTTGATCTTTGAGAATGAAAAAGTTCGGGTTAGCTGCCTTTGGTGCTACTACTGTTGATAGTTTGTGAGTCAACATTCAGGAGTCAGAAGTGACTCGTGCACTTTTTTGGAATGATTTCAACTTTTTTTACAAAGAGTTGTAATCATTATTATGAATAATCATTATTCTCAGCTAAGGTGAGTGTGAGTGGAAGGTATGTAGACTAATGAGGGCAGGCTGACAGGAACCTTTTCTGATGAGGCACATGGCATAGCAAGCTGTGTGAATGTTGCAGTTTTGGTATGTGCAATGTTAGAAGAATGGTTGCGTTTCTTTTTACATACAGTGCCTTCAGAAAGTATTCACACTCCTTGACTTTTTACACATTTTGTTGTGTTACAGCCTGAATTAAAATCAATTACATTTAGATTTGTTATCACTGGCCTACACAAAGTGAAATTATGTTTTTAGAATTTAAAAAAAAAAAAAAATTAAAATGAATGCTGAAATGCAGAGTCAATCTATTCCACCCCTTTGTTATGGCAACACTAAATAAGTTCAGGAGTAAAAGTCACATAAGTTGCATGGACTCACATGATTTTTGAATTAATACCTCATCTGTTATCTGTTAGGTCCCTCAGTCGAGCAGTGAATATCAAACACAGATTCAACCACAAAGACAAGGGAGGTTTTCCAATGCCTCGCAAAGAAGGGCACCTATTGGTAGATGGGTAAATATATATATATTACATTTAAAAAGCAGATACTGAATATCCCTTTGAGCATGGTGAAGTTAATAATTACACTTTGGATGGTGCATCAATACACCCAGTCACTACAAAGATATAGGCATCCTTTATAACTCAGTTGACGGAGAGGAAGGAAACCGCTCAGGGATTTCGCCACGAGGCCAATGGTGACTTTAAAACAGTTACAGGGTTTAATAGCTGTGATAGGAGAACTGAGGATGGATCCACAACATTGTAGTTACTCCACAATACTAACATAATTGACATAGTGAAAAGAAGGAAGTCTGTACAGGTTAAAAATATTCCAAAACATGCATCCTGTTTGCAACAAAACTCTAAAGTAATACTTCACAAAATGTCCTGAATATTAAGTGTTATGTTTGGGACAAATCCAATAGAACACATCTGCTTGAAAATATATGGTAAGACCTGAAAATGGTTGTCTAGCAATGATCAACAACCAATTTGACAGAGCTTGAAGAATTATGAAAATAATTTTACATTTACATTTAAGTCATTTAGCAGACGCTCTTATCCAGAGCGACTTACAAAAATGGTCAAATGTTGCACAATCCAGGTGTGGAAAGTTAGAGACCCAGAAAGACTCACAGCTGCAATTGCTCACAAAATGTGATTCTAACATGCACTGACTCAGGGGGTTGAATAGTTATCCAATGAAGATGTGTTGTTTTTTTTCTTCATTATTCTTCTTTTTTTTCTTCTTTTTTTTTTTACAAATGTTAGAATTTTTCTTCCACTTTGACAGAGTATTTTGTGTAGATCGTTGTCAAGATCGTTTATTGCAAGCATAAATTAACTATACTCCTCAAATTTTCAATGATAAAAACTGGGGAAAAAATCCTATATGGTCTGGATATTCTGTCCTATTCTATATTCTTACATTAGAATTATTCTGTTACATCGCCCACTCCTAGGCTTTATATTTAAAGAATGTTATATGCATCACATATGAATTTTAAGAGTAGGAGGTGCGCAAATGTATACAAAAACAAATGTGAGAAGTTTGGCACAATGGACTCAAAGAAGCAGCGGTCAAACATTGAAGAGCAAGCCTCTGAGGTGGGTTCCTACCCACTGGAGACCGTTCCCCACCAAGATAGACAGCATCTGCTAAGACCTCACAGGAATCCTCTCTCTCTCACCACTTCTGCTTGGGAGGTGCTGAGTATGCAGCGGTGAAATGAAATAGTCTCGTCTCTTGTTATGAGAGGGGGAAAAGTCCTGGCTTGGATTTTCTTCGGTGTGGTGTGGTATTTAGACTGAGGACAGATAAGTAGGGAAATCGCTGATGGGGCTCCTCTGCCTTTTCTGAATTTGAGCATAAATTGTCATGCAATTGCACCACAAGAGGGCAGGAGTGAGTTTTTCCATGTATGACTCTCCAATTGGTTTACACTAAGCATAATACAAATCATCAAATTACCGGTAGTCACATATCCACGTGAATCTCTGCACGTTTGAGAGAGTGTGTAGGAGATTTTTTCGATTTATTTTTTACCAGTGATGACGAAATGGTGTTTTTTTTGTGTTCCCCACACCACAAAGAGATGCAAGGTCGTCATGAACTCATTTTTTTGTGTCACGTGTTTCGTTAGCAACAGGTGTAGACAAACAGTGAAAGGCTTACTTACAGGCCCGTATCAAACAGCGCAGTTAAAGATCGTTTGTTTAATACCAAATAGAAATAGTGACAGGCGGAATAAATACTCAGTGAATACCAAATAACAATAACATGCCTATATACAGGGAGTACAAGTACTGAGTCGCTGTGTAGGGCTACGAGGTAATTGAGCTATGTAGGGGTAAAGTGACCAAGCAACAGGATAGACGAGACAGAAGCAGCAGCATATGTGGTGAGTGTCAAAGTATAGTGTGTGTGGCAGGTCAAATGACATTTTATTTGTCACGTGTGCCGAATACAACAGTGAAATGCTTACTTACAAGCCCTTAACCAACAATGCTGTTAAGAACAATACCTAAAGAAATAAAAGTAACAAATAATTAAAGAACAGCAGTAAAATAACAATAGTGAGGCTATACAGAGTAAAATGTGCTGGGGCACCGGTTAGTCAGGTAATATGTACATGTAGGTAGAGTTATTAAAGTGACTATGCATAGATAATAAACAGAGAGTAGCAGCAGCGTAAAAAAAGGGGGGGGGGGCATTGCAAATAGTCTGGGTAGTCATTTGATTAGATGTTCAAGAGTCTTATGGCTTGGGAGTAGAATATGTTTAGAAGCCTCTTGGACCTAGACTTGGTGCTGTGGTACCGCTTGCCATAAGGTAGCAGAGAGAACAGTCTATGACTAGGGTGGCTGGAGTCTGACCATTTTTAGGGAATTCCTCTGACACCGCCTGTTATAGAGGTCCTGGATGGCAGGAAGCTTGGTCCCAGTGATGTACTGGGCCGTGCCCACTATCCTCTGTAGTGCCTTGCGGTCGGAGGCCGAACAGTTGCCATACCAGGCAGTGATGCAACAAGTCAGGATGCTCTCGATGGTGCAGCTGTAGAACCTTTTGAGGATCTGAGGACCCATGCCAAATCTTTGCAGTCTCCTGAGGGGGAATATGTTTTATCGTGCCCTCTTCACAACTTGCTGTGCTTGGACCGTGTTCGTTTTTTGGTGATGTGGATATGAAGGAACTTGAAACTCTCAACCTGTTCCACTACAGCCCGTCAATAAGAATGGTGGCATGCTCAGTCCTCCTTTTCCTGTTGTCCACAATCATTGTCTTGATCACGTTGACGGAGAGGTTGTTGTTCTGGCACCACATGGCCAGATCTCTGACCTCCTCCCTATAGGCTGTCTCGTCATTGTCGGTGATCTGGTCTACCACTGTTGTGTCATCGGCAAACTTAATGATGGTGTTGGAGTTGCTGGCCACTGCTGGCCATGCAGTCATGAACAGGGAGTATAGGAGGGGGCTGAGCACGCACCCCTGAGGGGCCCCCGTGTTGAGGATCAGGGTGGCGGATGTGTTGTTACCTACCCTTACCACCTGGGGGCGGCCCGTCAATTGGTAGTGAGTGGAAATGCAAACCGGATGCTTCAGATTTATACATCCAGTGAAACATCAGGCTCATTGTTCTATCTGTGGTAGTACTAGCTGGCGCTGCTAGCTGCTCGCTAGCCGCTAAGCTACTAGCTAGCTAGTCAGTTTAGCCAATTTATCAAGGTGACAGCTAAAGCACAACAGTGGTTGCTTGGTTGTAGTGATTTTTGGTGTTAACATTGTGTCCAAACATTATCCAAACTAAATTCATCCTGAACACATAGCTAGCTAGCTCTCCCACTTCCCAGTCATTGTTCTCCCAACTTGGACCACTACAATACTAAATGCACTAATATAACATCCTGTAGCAGAGCTAGTGCGCACCACTTGTACGTGCGTAGCACTCGGCCGCCCTGGAAGACGTTGCGAGTTCAGGTTGCGTGCACACACAGAACATACCAACTAACACAAGAGATCCCCATAGCATAGTACGTTGAGGGTGATGAAACAATGGAAGCCAAGTCATTTTCAATGAAGGAAGCAAAGTTGGCGGGCGACCGTTGGGCGATTTGAGCATGAGTGAGGGACGTGAACAGCTGGGGAAAGCTGAACTTCATGCAAATACTCTGCGACATCATGTTGCTATTGATCAACCCTACTGGATTGGCTGTTGATACCAAGCACTACCTAGCCTGCTTGCTAACATGACGTCAGTTACAGACTTACCATAAGAAGAGGAAATTGCCTCAGGCCTCAATAATTTCCTCGCTTGAGGACCCCCCAACGCATTTCTTCCATAAAAATGCTGGCTCTTAATACTGCCATCGTTGTCAAGGCAGAGGACATGTATGTGTAGCCCATGTATCTGATGCTGTCTGGCCAGAAAAAGTATGACATGTCACTTTTTGGCCAGACAGCACCAGATAAATGGGCTACATATAGTAAGACAGAGGGACGCTCTTTCGCTCGCTCAGATGCTTTCTCCGGCTAAATAGTTTTTCAAACAGAAACTTGCATCCTGCAGCACTAATTCCAAAAAGTTTTGGGACACTGTAAAGGTCCATGGAGAATAAGAGCACCTCTTCCCAGCCCACTGCACTGAGGCTGGGAAACACTGTCACCACAATAATCTAGAATTTCAATAAGCATTTCTCTACGGCTGGCCATACTTTCCACCTGGCTACCCCTACCCCAGCCAACAGCCCTGCACTACCCGCAGCAACTGGCCCAAGCCCCCCCCCCCTGCTTCTCCTTCACCAAAATCCAGATGTTCTGATATAGAGCTGCAAAATCTGGATCCCTACAAATCAGCTGAGCTAGACAATCTGGACCCTCTCTTCCTAAAATTATCCACCGCCATTGTTGCAACCCCTATTACTAGCCTGTTCAACCTCTCTTTTCGTATCGTCTGAGGTTCCTACAGATTGGAAAGCGGCCGTGGTCATCCCCCTCTTCAAAGGGGGAGACACTAGACCCAAACTGTTATACAGACCTATATCCTTCCTGCCCTACCTTTTTAAAGTCTTCGAAAGCCAAGTTAACAAACAGATCACCGACCATTTCGAATCCCACTGTACCTTCTCCGCTATGCAATCTGGTTTCTGAGCTGGTTACGGGTGCACCTCAGCCATGCTCAAGGTCCTAAACAATCTCATGACTGCCATCGATAAAAGACTGTGCAGCCGTCTCCATCGACCTGGCCAAGGCTTTCGACTCTGTCAATCACCACATTCTTATCGGCAGACTAAACAACCTTGGTTTCTCTAATGACTGCCTCGCCTGGTTCACCAACTACTTCTCTGATAGAGTTCAGTGTGTCAATTGGAGGGCCTGTTGTCCGGACCTCTGGCAGTCTCTATGGGGGTGCCACGGGGTTCAATTCTCAGGCCAACTCTTTTCTCTGTATATAGCAATAATGTCGCTCTTGCTGCGGGTGATTCTCTAATCTACCTCTACACAGACAACACCATTCTGTATACTTCTGGCCCTTCTTTGGACACTGTGTTACCTAACCTCAAGACGAGCTTCAATGCCATACAACTCTCCTTCCGTGGCCTCCAACTGCTCTTAAATGCAAGTTAAACTAAATGCATGCTCTTCAACCGATCGCTGCCCGCACCTGCCCGCCCGTCCAGCATCACTACTCTGGACGGTTCTGACTTAGAATATGCGGACAACTACAAATACCTAGGTGTCTGGCTAGACTGTAAACTCTCCTTCCAGACTCATATTAAGCATCTTCAATCCAAAATTAAATCTAGAATCAGCCTATTTCGCAACAAAGCCTCCTTCACTCATGCTGCCAAAACATACCCTCGTAAATCTGACTATCCTACTGATCCTTGACTTCAGCAATGTAATTTACAAAATAGCCTTCAACACTCTACTCAGCAAATTGGATGCAGTCTATCATAGTGTCATCTGTTTTGTCACCAAAGCCCCATATACTACCCACCACTGCAACCTGAATGCTCTCGTTAGCTGGTCCTCGCTACATATTTGTCGCCAAACCCACTGGCTCCAGGTCATCTATAAGTCTTTGCTAGGTAAAGCTCCGCCTGATCTCAGCTCACTGGTCACCATAGCAACACCCACCCGTACCACGCGCTCCAGCAGGTATATTCCACTGGCCATCCCCAAAGCCAACACCTCCTTTGGCCACCTTTTCTTCCAATTCTCTGCAGCCAATGACTGGAACTAATTGCAAAAATCACTGAAGTTGGAGACTTATATCTCCCTCACTAACTTTAAGCATCAGCTGTCAGAGCAGCTTACCGATAGCTGCAGCTGTACACAGCCCATCCAAACAACTACCTACCTCGTCCCATATTTGTTTTTCTGCTCTTTTGCACACCAGTATTTCCACTTGTACATCCTCATCTGCACATCTATCACTCCAGTGTTAACTACTAAATTGTAAGTACTTCGCCACTATGGCCTATTTTATTGCCTTACCTCCTTACTTCATTTGCACACACTGTATACAGATTTTTCTATTATGTTATTGACTGTACATTTGTTTATCCCATGTGAACTCTGTGTTGTTTTTGTCACACTGCTTTGCTTTATCTTGGCCAGGACGCAGTTGTAAATGAGAACTTGTTCTCAACTGGCCTACCTGGTTAAATAAGAAGGTGAAATTTAAGAAAATGAAAAACATTCTTAAAAGTTTCAGACACTTGCAAATTGAAGGAACGTTTGCGGGTGCACAGTACACTGTTCGGATGCTGGAATAATTGTTGATGAATGTGAGAAGATATCACTTCAAAAAGCAGGTTTCGTTTGACAAATCAGATGAAAATATCATGACTGGTTGTGTTCATGGCACTTTAAAAGGTAATATGTTTTTACAGTTTTATAATAATAACTTTTAACCCATTACAAACTGGCCTCTGCCTGGGGCCGCCAAACCACTAAGTCCTCAAGGGGGAAGCAAGCATGGCTATCTGAATTTACACTTTAAAAGGAGCTCTGCTGCGAGATGCTAAAATACCATCTGAGGAGCACGCACATGCGTTTTCCGATTAGCAGACCAGGCAGCGTCAGCACACATAATCTGCAGCTGGATGCTTCTCCTTCAGTTGGCTGTACAAATGTTCTGCATTTGGAATCTAGGTTAAAGGTTGTCAAGCTGGGGGAACGTCCATTTTGAAATTGAATAAGCAGCTGTAGTTGTGGTTCCGGTGATTAGTCACAGACGGCTGGAATGCGTAATATTCCCGTAGCCTCCAGCATCCTTGACTTTTCTTTGTTAAAATCCTGTTTAGTCTGTCCTAGAAATGTCCTGCTTATAACTATTGGCGGAGAATATTGATTGCTTCCTTCACTGGTTTGTGTTTTGTATGCTGGTTCTCTTCCATAATGTAATTAAGACTCAAAATCAAGAGAATCTTGTTTTGTTATGGAGGACCATGTTAAAGAGTATGGTGATTCTTCCTGGAAATAACTTAAGCATGATAAAGATGAGGCTTGAGGTATTAATCTACTGTACATGTTTATTTGTGGAATGGTAATTACATCCCCTGAGTTATCATTCCTCTCACAATCCCTGCCCAAAATATATTGGACCCATGGGGGACAAACACCCCCAAATAAGAAACCAAATAAATATCGATAATCACACATCTATACAGGTGAAGTCGGAAGTTTACATACACTTTAGCAAAATACATTTAAACTCAGTTTCACAATTCCTGACATTTAATCCTAGTAAAAATTCCATATTAGGTCAGTTAGAATCATCACTTTATTTTAAGAATGTGAAATGTCA
The DNA here is from genome assembly GCF_036934945.1 of Oncorhynchus masou masou. NCBI lineage: Eukaryota > Metazoa > Chordata > Actinopteri > Salmoniformes > Salmonidae > Oncorhynchus > Oncorhynchus masou. The sequence continues at coordinate 38,682,129 of NC_088214.1, read as the reverse complement.
GAATAATAGTAGAGAGTGATTTATTTCAGCTTTTATTCTTTCATCACATTCCCAGTGGGTCAGAAGTTTACATGAACCAAATTCTAATTGAGTGTATTGCCTTTAAATTGTTTAACTTGGGTCAAACGTTTTGGGTACACCAGCTATGTCAAGAGGAATGGGCCAAAAATGGAAACAAGCTTCCCACAATAAGTTGGGTGAATTTTGGCCCATTCCTCCTGACATAGCTGGTGTAACTGAGTCGGGTTTGCTCACACACACTTTTTCAGTTCTGCCCATAAATGTTCTATATGATTGAGGTCGGGGCTTTGTGATGGCCACTCCAATACCTTGACTTTGTTGTCCTTAAGCCATTTTGCTACAACTTTGGAAGTATGCTTGGGGTCATTGTCCATTTGAAAGACCCATTTCCAACCAAGCTTTAACTTCCTGACTGATGTTTTGAGATGTTGCTTCAATATATCCACGTCATTTTATATCCTCATGATGCCATCTATTTTGTGAAGTGCACCAGTCCCTTCAGCAGCAAAGCACCCCCACAACATGATGCTGCCACCCCCGTGCTTCACGGTTGGGATGGTGTTCTTCGGCTTGCAAGCCTCCCCCTTTTTCCTCCAAACATAACGATGGTCATGATGGCCAAACAGTTCCATTTTTGTTTCATCAGACTAGAGGACATTTCTCTAAAAAGCACAATCTTTGTTCCCATGCGCAGTTGCAAACCGTAGTCTGGCTTTTTGATGGAGGTTTTGGAGCAGTGGTTTCTTCCTTGCTGAGCTGCCTTTCAGGTTATGTCAATATAAGACTTGTTTTACTGTGGATATAGATATTTTTGTACCCGTTTCCTCTAGCATCTTCACAAGGTTCTTTGCTGTTGTTCTGGGATTGATTTGCACTTTGACAGAATGCGTCTCTTTCCTGAGCGGTATTTATTTTACCTTTATTTAACTAGGCAAGTCAGTTTAGAACAAATTCTTATTTTCAATGACGGCCTAGGAACGGTGGGTTAACTGCTTTGTTCAGGGGCAGAACGACAGATTTTTAACTTGTACCTCTGGGATTTGATCTTGCAACATTTCGGTTACCAGTCCAACGCTCTAACCACAGTCCCAATGATGGCTGTGTGTAATCCCATGGTGTTTATACTTGCGTACTATTGTTTGTACAAATGAACGTGGTACCTTCAGGCATTTGGAAATTGCTCCCAAGGATGAACCAGGCCTTGGCTGGGGCCTTGAGGCCTTGAGGTCTTGGCTGATTTCTTTTGATTTTTTCCATGATATCAACGCAAAGAGGCACTGAGTTTGAAGGTAGGCCTTGAAATACATCCACAGGTACACGTCCAATTGAGTCAAATGATGTCAATTAGCCTATTAGCTTAGCAATTAGCTTCTAAAGCCATAACATCACTTTCTGGAATTTTCCAAGCTGTTAAAAGGCACAGTAAACTTAGTGTATGTAAACTTCTGACCCACTGGAATTGTGATGGAATGAATTATAAGTGAAATAATCTGTCTGTTAGCAATTGTTAGAAAAATTACTTGTGTCGTGCACAAAGAAGATGTCCTAATAGATTTTCCAAAACTATAGTTTGTTAACAAGAAATTTGGGGAATGGTTGAATAATGAGTATTAATGACTCCAACCTAAGTGTATGTAAACCTCCGACTTCAACTGTATAAACATATTTAAAGCCAACTTCTAACACTGACTGAATGACGGTCTGTGGTTCGTGACACAGTCCATCAGTCACATTACCGGTGAAACAACTACTTATATTTGAAATAACCTTTTGACTTGCAGAACCACATTAGTACAGTATGCAGTGGGTCACTTCCTCTGGCTTGTCTCAGACGTCATCAGGCCAAGGCACGACGTGCGGTGCGTGCACCAGCAAAAAGGCAGTAGAAAGCTAGGGGAACCTTCCAGTCCCCAAATGCAGAACTCTGTTCTAGCCCTTTACACCCGTCAATTCCCTTCCCGCCATCTGTAATGAAGCACATGCATATTCTTTCCATATAAAAATCAGTAACCAGTGAGTATTTTTGTTCAATTTGTGTTCGCAACATTATTTCGATATTTCTAGTCTTGAGATTAGGCTACAGTGTTATTGCATGTTCCTGCCAGAAACAAAACATTTCTCAGCTTTTCCGTTTATTTGGGGGGGGTTGTGTTGCTTTCTATTTGAAAGGAAACAGATGTTGTGTTGCTTTCAGCAACACAACATCTGTTTCCTTTCAAATAGTATCTGTCAGTTACTCTGACCTTATAAATCATATTAGATAACTTTTAGCGCAAGGGCATAGGCACAACCCACTGGGGAACCAGGCCCACCCAATAAAATAGAGAAGTTATGTTCCAAATAGGACGTTATGTGTTTTCAATTAAACATGCAAACACCATCAGATAGAATTCATAGCAACCAGTGCACTGCGTTAGTCAGATTTGATGAAATATAACATGACACATGAACTTGACAGGAATTCACTAATAAAAACTAACTGAAAGCCACACCCCCAATAAACCACTCGAATAGGACTGCATTTAGGCACATGTCACTGCATTCTTCATTTAGCAAACAAGACCGCTCATAATCCAGTGCCTTTATCACAGTCAACAACACACCTATAATTGAATTGTGTGTGTGGGGGGGGGTGCATCCACATTTCTGCAGGCCCACCCACCAACAAATTTCTGGCTACGTACTAATTTTGCGTAAGCAAATGATACCAAAGCAAACTGTTTACATTCTTGTTCTTGTTTACAGTAAGTCTATATCCTTCCTAAAAATTGGACAACAAAAGCCTATTTGTTTCGCTGAAACAAAAAGTTATTTGACCGTCTTCATAAAGTCCCTGAGCCTTTATCAAACGAATGGATGTTTGGTCCAGGATGTACAGTTCAGTTGAAGTGAGTTTCACTGCCAAGCACTGTAGGAAACCTTCCCAGTTACCTTTCACCTACTTAGCCTCCACCACGGACATGAGAGGGTTAACTCCTTTTCTTTGTGGTCTGGCCCCAGCTCATGAATTGCCTACTTGCTCCCCAGCAGTTAAATCTGGGCCTTGGGAATTACCATATAATGTAGGCATTCTCTGTGGTGAACTTTCCCCTAATTCTCACACTGCTCCAGGCCAAATTATACAGCACGTTCCCCCTGACTTCCAACACATTGCCAATGACTTCACACAACCGCAATCGGCTTCATTCTATCCCAGCCACATGATTAAGCCGACTCAGGTAATACTGTCGCAGAAAAAAAGCTCTCGCTGTACTTTGATGGATGCGTTTTCTAATAAGCGCTAATATCTACAATCGACACGGAGTGTGTTAAGAAGTGCTTCAGTAAATTAAGTACAATCAGTTATTTTTCATTATGGAGGAAGCAAGACAATGTATATTCCCAAACTGCATATAATCAGGCAAATTCGTAACTCTGCAAATGAATATGCAATGTAACATTGAGTTGTTTAAAACCACTGATTTACAGTGCCTTGCGAAAGTATTCGGCCCCCTTGAACTTTGCGACCTTTTGCCACATTTCAGGCTTCAAACATAAAGATATAAAACTGTATTTTTTTGTGAAGAATCAACAACAAGTGGGACACAATCATGAAGTGGAACGACATTTATTGGATATTTCAAACTTTTTTAACAAATCAAAAACTGAAAAATTGGGCGTGCAAGGCACTGTATCTAAATCCCTTTTCTTATCGTATGGGAAATAATGGTAACTTGTGTCATTGCTATATTACGGTCAAGTAACCCCGTAACACATGATCAACAACAAAGAAATCGATGTCAGTGTCAATCACAGGTGACAGGTTTAATACTCATCGCTGCATCCTTTATTAGAAGTTTGGCTCGACCTCTTAATTCCCATGGATCACGTCACTTCTCCCTTTTTGTTGACAAAGCTCTTGTGCACAAACTTGCAACATTATCTCACCTCTGTTAAAGTAGAAAAATACTGGGCACCAAACCTGTTCACAGGGTTGGTTAACTCGAGGTCCCTCTTGTCTCTATCAACCGAGGTAGAACAGCCTTTAGTTAAGGCAAACCATTTCATCTTGAATCATTGGTGGCGAGGCGGCAGTTTAGAACACTGAAGAGGGTTGAATTCCCTGAGGTTTTGCTTTGATTGTGTTTTATTTGTTTTGTTGAGATGTGGTGTGTCGGTATCTGCTGTGTCCTGTAGTTTTTTTTGTCCATTTTTTTTGCTGTTTTATATTGTAAGTTGTTTTTCTCAATTGGTTCCCCTGAATACACACTGAACAAAAACATTTAAAAACTCAACATGTAAAGTTTTGGTCCCATGAGCTGAAATTTAAAAAAATCTCAGAAATGTTCCATTTGCACAAATAGCATCTCTTAAATGTTGTGCACAAATTTGTTTACATCCCGGTTGGTGCCAAAATAATCCATCTACCTGACATGTGTGGCATATCAAGAAGCTGATTAAACAGCATGATCCTTACACAGGTGCACCTTGTGCTGGGGACAAGAAAATACCACTTTAAAATGTGCAATTTTGTCACACAAACACAGTGCCACAGATGTCGTGAAATTGGCATGCTGACTGGAGCTGCCTCCAACGTCATTTTAGAGAACTTGGCAGTACATCCAACCGGCCTGACAACAGAAGACCACGTGTAACCATGCTAGCCCAGGACCTCCACATTCAGCTTCTTCACCTGCAGGGTCGTCTGAGGGTGTGTGTGTGTGGGGAGGGGGGGATTCAAACTCATTGTGAGGAACAAACTCATTGTGATTAGCTGGGCCTGGCTGCCAAGTGGGTGGGCCGATGCCCTCCAAGGCCCACCCATGGTTGCACCAGTGCCCAGTCATGTGAAATTAATAGATTTGGGCCTAATAAATGTATTTCAATTCACTGATTTCCTTATATGAACTGTAACTCAGTCAAATCTGAAATTGTTGCATTTATATTTTTGTTTTAGTATACATATATTTTTTAATCAGCCTGTATGGCTTTCCTATCTTGTTTGATGTGAACCACATTCTTTGTTAAATCATGATGTGTTCAAAGTGCATCAATCTATGCCTTGTCATACAGCTGTCTGATTGTGAATTTCTAGTGTACTGACAAGTCTGAACCCCTTTCTGGGTACAGAATGATAGAAACATTATAGAGACAGTAGCTTTCTGTTTAACATCCTTATGATCATCAATACATCCTAATGTGTTTGCACAAAAAGCTGTCTTTATCATACAGCTGTGCATGGCAATGTGCAAGGGTTTACCCGAAAATCTAAATTCTTTACTGTATTCTAAGGGTACTGATGGAAACCAGCTTCATTGTTACATCATGTGCTCCCCTCCCAGTCCTCCTCTAGACAAGAGTGGGGGAGAAACCAGAGAGCAGATCTCCCCCCTCTGCTCAGCCAGCCAATCAGATCAGCCAGCTGGCTGGAGTTGAAGGGCTCTGAAAGTATAAATCTGAAGTGCTCTTCACAGAGAAGTAGGAGCTTGAGATCTAGTAACCAACTGGAAAGGGTGCACACTTTGCGTGCCTCTGCAAACCACCGGAGGATAAAACAAACCAAAGAAACTGAGTCAACGAACTAACAAACAAAGGAAAGCAAGCGACAATGAAGACAACACTAGTAACTGTGACTCTGTGCCTGGTCATTCTGATGGCCACCGGCAACCCCTTCGAGAGGAGAGGAGGCTTGGCCGCTGGCGGGAAGGAGAAGAGGGTGCAATATGCGGCGTGGGACGATGTGAACGTGATCGCCCACGGCCTGCTCCAGCTGGGTCAGGGGCTCAAGGAGCATGTGGACAAGACCAAGGGCCAGATGAGGGATATCACTGCCAAGCTGAAGGCCTTCAACGGTACCGTGGCCGACCTGGGCAAGGAGGGTCAGAGGCTGCAGGCAGAGGGCGACACACTGAAGGCCCGGGCCCGGGGGCTGGAGGACAGGGAAGTCCAGGTGCTCAACGTGACGGCCGAGCTGAGGGAGAGGACAGAGGAGATGCAGCAGGAGAGGAAGAGGGTGGATGAGCGGATGAACAAGCTGGAGGAGAAGGTGGATGGCATGCTGCAGGGAGAGGGGCTGCCCGACATGAATGCAGGCAACTACAGCGATGCCCGCATCATTCAGGTAAGGTGGGAATCCAAGACTATTTGGGGATACTTTGTTTTTCTGTTTGAAAAAGCTATAATACAAATTGCGCATTTGATGAGAAAGGAGAGCAAACGACCTGAGAAAGTTACAACTGACAAGACAGACTGAGCTGATTTGCTGCATGTCTCCCCCTTTTGTAAGCTTACTTCTCTGCAGTTGCCATTGTATCCAATCATTTCAATTGTATGAAGGCATTACCAACTATTTTTTACAGTAAACAGCCTGGCCTATTCATTCACTGTGCTACATGACAAAACATCACAGAAAAATAGATGAATTGATTAACATCAAGTCATGCTTAATACAGTAGGTTACTAGTTATACATCAGTCCTGCATAATAGTTTGACAAATTGCCTATTTGCTACCACTACCCATCTTCAGAAAAACAAGTGGAGGGGGGCCATGTGATGGACAAGAACATATGGTCTGACGTTATTTCCATTGACCCAAAGATATTCAGATTACAGTAAAGAAAGATCTCCAGCAAACCCTTGAGTCACTGGGACTGTACAGAAGGCACGCCAGTGGGTGTGTTACAATTGTGTTGAAGAGCTTGGACTACGTGCAGAGAGAACGCAAAATCTTGCCAGACAAAAGGAACTGCACACCTAATTTTTAAACCGTGATATTTGGAACATGGTCCAATTTAGGAAAATGTCACGCTTGATTTTATAAATGGTTTACAGCTGCAATAGCACCTGAACTCGAAAGAATTTATTGTTATGGCCATTTTGGGGGGAGGGATGGAAAACCCCGCGTTATGTAACCAAACCACCCGGTTGGAAAATACAAATGCCAGCGTTGATTTTGGACATGTGCTCCGAAGGATATGAGTTGTGTTTTCTGGATATAGTCTAGTAGGTCAATGTGGGCTAGTCATGTTATAAGTAACCTAGGCTACTTACAATTACGTCACAGGAGAAAGACTTACAGGGTACCCTTTCTGTTTTCTTTCAGTGGATGCTGGAAGCTCAGAATAAACGTATTGATGACCTGGTCAACAGAATCCGACTCCAGCAAGATAAACTTGACAAGCAGAACGTGCGCGTCAGAACCCTGCAAAGCCAGGTGTGGAACACAGTCCATTTTAACATTTATCATGATTTATGCGATTGTTTTGTATGAATTATTTAAAGCTTTGTTTTCTTGCTCCCTCAGATTCAGCTGACAAAAGAGAGACCAGCATTCAGGCGTAAACCAGAGGAGGCCGTTCACAATGGTAGCATTGAGCAGCGCGACTCACCCATCGGCAAGTAAAACCAAGCTTCATGTCGAATCCGTTGACTCAATTTACTTTTAAGACACCCAGACAAACACTGACCTCCCGTCCCATGCCATCTGCTTAGGGACAGTAAGATGCTTAAAACGTCAACTTTAACTGGAGTTGTTCCTACATTACTTGAAGTATAGGCTTATTAGCTTTAATCATCAGATTATTGTATGCACGCATTTTACTGGCCAAAGCTCACAAGAATTTGTGCACAGATGATTACTTGTCTGATGGAATCACAATCTGATGAATCCCAGTCGGAGCTTGTTTTTTCACAAGTTTCCAGTTGTCTTGAACGCACTGAAGTCATAATTCGGAGATGTCTGATTTCCCAGTTGTTTTGAACGCGACATTAAGGACATTTTTCCATGTAAATTCAAAACAAAAAAAAGTGATGTGATGACGTTGAATCAATGTGGAAAACTGATTGGATTTGCAAAAAGTAATCAACATAGGTACATTTTGTATTTTTGTCACCCAACTTTTAACCTAAATCCAATGACATTATTTGGTTGATTTCTCGTTGAATTCATGTTAAAACAAATGAACTGACATCTGTGCGCATTGGGTGTTTTTCATTGGGTTCACAGAAAATAGCATGTATTCACAGTATAAAGAAAAAGATCACATCAGGAAGTGTACATTAAGTGAGGCTACTCCCCGTCTTACTCAATACTGCAGTAATTGTAAAGGTGATCATGAGCTCCTCCACCTACAGTACACCCTACGTCAGGCAGCTGTTCCCATCTGAAATGTACTACAGCTGCCTACTCATCACGTGGGCTTTCATCAGGGCGGTATAGAGTTGGCTCATGGTTTCTGGCAATGGAACAAGGATTAGGGCTAACTCGTGGCAAGTTCCTGTTTAGTCCTCAGAGGGGTGGTCACACTAAAAATCCAGCATGAAGGGATATGAATGAATCAATATGACTATACAGGAAAATAGAAGAGTTTATATATCCCTCTGAATGATCCCTATGCAAACCATGCCACTTCATGGATGTTGGTCAGTTCTGCGATTGACCGACTCAAGAGTTCATTGAAGAAGAAAGTACCATTGTTATACCATTTTAATATATTCCCTGTTAAAAACAAGTAATGTATCGCTCTCTCTCAATCACAAGCAACATCATTCGTGGTTATTTCAAAATATTTCCCACTGTCTGATAGCCACTAAATGAAGTAGTTGAAAAGTGAACCCGGAGCTTGGAGATGCAGTCGCTCAGGCGAACACAATGAGTCCTCTCACAGCAAGTTCTGACAGCAGGATTTTTAGGTATGTTATAAAAGAAACAAGTCCTCTGGCTGCACTTTTCCATTGAGAGAGAGTTCAGCAGTCTCGGACAGTGTTATCTCAGGGTCACAATAGACCCCGATCACTGAGGGATTACAGATCTGACAGAGCTCGGGGAGGGGGGGGGGGGTGAATTTCCAAATCTAGTATGCTATATTCTTCAGATTAGGTCCTCTGGGCCAGAGCCAGAAAAAATTTCATAACAGAAAATGGAGGTGGTCTAATTTTGTCTGGTGAACTTTGCACACACATCCTTTGTTGTTTTTTGATGACACGGACTGCCTTGCTCCATCCTTCCAGCTCTCCACTTTGTACTCCTTCCCATAAAACAAATAATCGCCCATCCCTCAGGAATGTCCAACCATTCCCCCAGATCTGTCAGAGAAGCCAGCTGTCCACCTTCTCCCCTCCATCCCCGTAGACCCCCGCCTCTTCAGGCCTAGATGAATGCAACTGTGCGAAAGTTGAGGAGAACCCCTGAACGCAAGGCAAATCACAACTACCCATCGCTAAACAATAGAGCTCATGCCTCGCCTAGAAGGGTCATTCTAGAAGAGGGATGTGTTGCGGTCCCGTGGTTGGTGCTCATGTTTGTACTTGAAAACAAATATCAACCAAGTAAACCGATATTGATTGATTGGTCCCAATTTAAATCTTGAATCATAGTTTAGGCGATTGGTGCAGACAAAGAGCATCATAGCGGATAAACATATGCAGTATCTCTCAAGTCAGCATCATATAAACGTGAACTATTTTCTGGAAAACATTTAAGGTTGTGCTGTGCACCAACTCATGCCTTATCAGGCACATTACATCCAATGGGCTCCCCAGGCCTTTTGTTGACACTGTCTCTATCCCATATAGCGACAGCATGCTCCTAGCACTCTCTGAGCATTCCCTTTGCATGCAGTGGCCATGCACTTCTGTCACTGACTGGCTGCTGTGCATGTGAGGGAGGTGTGACAAACAGGAGGGGAGGGGAGACAGAGGACAGAATGGGGTAGAGGAATGCGAGTTGCCAGGCAGCTGAGGTGGAAGTTTGCTTGGGAACTGGGCACAACACATTAACGGACTAGGGCACAACACATTAACTCTTTCTGTGTTAGGGTATCCAACTATTGATTAACACACTTCACGATAAGGCCCCTTCTTTTTCGCAAGCATTCATAGACCCAGAGAGCTACAATGGAGAAGTCAATGATAGGTATCCCAGCAGTGGAGGCTGGTGGGAGGACCTATAGGAGGAGGGGCTCATTGTAATGGTTGAAATGGCATAAATGAAACCGTATCAAACGGTATGGAAACCACATATTTGATTCCAATGACAGTCTACACGTGTAGGCTGTCATTTTAAATAAGAATGTGTTCTTAACTGACTTGCCTAGTAGCATACTAAAATAAAAAATGTTTGACTCCGTTCCTTTAACTCCATTTCAGCCATGACAATGCGCCCCTCCTCTTTAAGCTCCTCCACTGGAAACCAGGTGGATCCTGATTCCTGAACATCTGACCTAGTTATTAAGTGAAAGGTAGACCATGTTCTCCAATAATGTCCATACAAGTGTGAAGTCTCTCAGTAGAAAACAGTGCCCAGAGTTTTTATTTTCTAGTTGAATTAATCATTTAGAATGTATTTTTATGTTGATTTTATATTTGTTCCAGTGTAGAGGAAAGGCCAAAGCACTGTTAGGACACGGACATTGACGACGTGCACTGATACTAACTATTTGAGATACGGTGTGGACAAACTGTGAACCATGTTGTATTTTTGTTCTTTCAGAGATGGCCTCCGATTGCCATGAGCTGTTCCTGAAAGGTGAGACGGCCAGTGGCGTGTACACCATTCAGCCATTAAACTACCAATCCTTTGAAGTCTGCTGCGAAATGACAGCCGGTAAGTGGCGTTAGCCAGGGTTATACCCTTGTGTTCTATTTACAGGGCTTAACTAACAATCGTTAACTAGTCCAACAACAAATCTTTATCTTCAGGCAAAAGGATAGCTCAGAAGCCCCTATAGGGGACAAGTCACCGTGTAAGGTTTTCCTGTAGCGTAGTTTTTAAACACATTGTATCACTACATGTATGACAATTGGCTGCGGTAAATTGCTCATGGTCAAGACTAATCCAACTACTCTTCCTCTTTCCTCTCTACAGAAGGTGGCTGGACTGTGATCCAGAGGCGCCAGAATGGCTCAGTTGACTTTGACCAGCTATGGCTGGCCTACCAGAGCGGCTTTGGCAGTCTGAGTGGTAAATAAATCCTCTTATCTTTTCTCATCTCCCTCACTAAATTCCACTGGCGCTAGCTAGCGAGGTCACGCCGAGGTTCGGACAGTACCACCTGTAGCCACATCATAGAACAGCACAGCGCAGCGCTCTTGACCCGAAAACCTCCCAGTTCAGTTTGATACTAACACTAATGCAGGATTGTATATGTCAAGATTGAGGGATCAGGTGGATCTTGATATGGCAGGTTTGGCACAAACAACCATCTAATCTGCAGCTTTAATGACACTGGTGGCTTTAGGTGCCCGAAGTGACCAAATCGCATGTTCTATTCCTTTTTAAATTCCATTAAGTGATTACCGGCCTCATTACGATCAGATCTTTTAAATTAACGAAGACACATGTATGCAGACTTTGCACACGCTGCCACAGCCACTGCTTAGGTCTGAACCCTTTCTTTTTTAATCTCTCTCTCACTAGGTGAGTTCTGGCTTGGTCTTGAGAAGATGCACGCCGTGGCCAAAGACACGGACTACACCCTCAAGGTCAAGTTTTCCGACTGGATGGATGATTCTGAGACGGTCCAGTACCCCATCCGTCTTGGCGGGGAGGAGAGCCACTACGCCCTCCACATCCAGGAGACTTCCATCGGCAACCTGGAGAGCTCCCTGGCCACCGAAGCCTCCGGCCTGCCCTTCTCCACCCGCGACCAAGACAATGACCAGAAGAGCGACACCAACTGCGCCAAACACCTCTCTGGTACGCTCCTCTTTATCCAAGTTCAAAGTAACTTTTTGTCCGAATTTGATCTTGAGGTGTCAAGATGTATCTCTCAGTAACTCAAATTTGGAATGTAGCACCAATGCCAATCTAACTAGATGTTTGCGCTCTTTCCCCAGGTGGCTGGTGGTTCAGCAACTGCGGACGCTCCAACCTGAACGGGCGCTACTTCATGAGCCCTCCTCCCAAACAGAGGCATCAGAGGAAGCAGGGGGTTTTCTGGAAGACCTGGCGTGGCCGATACTATCCCCTGAAGACCACCGTCATGATGATCGCACCCATCGCGATCGAGAACAAGTCGTAGAGGAGAGACCCAGCAATCTTCCGACTTTTCTCTTCTTAAACTGAAACACCTTTAGAGGCGGTTGGCCGACGAGTTAGGTTAGCGACCTGCTCATCCCAGGCCTCGCCCACTTAGGCTTCCAACAGAGCCAAGGCCATCATAAAAGCCAAAACGAACTCATAGTTGAATGGGCTCCGTGTTTCCAAAGCTTTGTTTTTCGAAAGTCTTCAAGTCTCTCGGCTACAGACACAACCGAACAATGCAGAAATGTCTGTTTTAAGGAGTGAAGAAGTACATGTGCATCAGCCTTAGTGGAAATGAATGGCACAGAATGAGGCGAGTGCCAACGTGTGTTCTGTGTTCCAAGAAACAACGCATTTTCTACATGTGGAGACCAATCTGACAGATGTTTTTAAATGCAAGCGCTCTACCCAGATGTTGAGCAGTGACATCTAGCTAGAATATGGTGTTGTCAGCATGAACACTGCCCTCCACTGCAGTTGTACAAGTGGGGCAACTGTGGAGTTTATTAATCCGATTGTATGGACCAAAATGGTGACTGAAACAATTAGTTGTTTTCCACATGAACGTAATGGCATTAGCTATTCAAAGGCATTATGTAAATAAATAATCAATGTAAACTAGGATTACAGAAAGTGTGTTAAGAATTTTTAAACAATAATGGTTTCTTTGTCTACATTTGCCTGTTCCTCTATGGAGCAAAGCACAATTCCAGCCTTTTGTACAAAGTCACTTTTTATTTTTTATTTTTTTTCCTGCAGTTTTATTTTGAATCAAAGTAAGCTCCTGCTCCACTGTTGTGTTCTAGTGGAGATGTTTTATTCCTCAGTCATATTGACTGCATTTAAAATGACCAGAGTCGTTTCTTTCTGTATGATAAACCTTCACTGCAACCCGTTGTCACATTCTCTAGTGTTCTTTGTCGATGACATTTAGTTTTTTCCCTTTTTTATTTAAAAGCTTTAAAGAATCTTTATATAATTGTGGTATTGTCTGTTTGTAATTTATATAGTCTATTTTATGTTTTTCAGTTGTAAAATTGTTGCTTTTCTTTTAAAGAAAATAAACAGATTTTTGGCTTCAATAGGAGTCAATAAAAATGATTTAAAGAACAAATATTGTCTGAGCTCTGATCAAACACACTGATGCAGCTGTAAATACAAAACCAGAAGTGAGCCATGTATGCAGTCAGAATGAAGTAATATGTCAGACAACTTCAAATGAACATCCGTAGCTAACCCAAAAACAGTCAAATGAATATGGAGCCAACTGGAAAACTAGTCAAATGAACATCGTAGCCCAGGGTTTTTCAAACTTTTCTTGCCCAGGGACCCCATCATATGTTAGCAAAAAATAAAAAGTAATGTCTTGACTTCTCATCAGGTGAATGATAAATGTCAAGTAGAAGTAAAACATTTTGAAATGAATAGATTTGGAAGACAGTTTTCATACTTTCCTAGTTTATTAAAAAAAAGGTATCTTGCCAGGGGAGAGATTTTGCTGTTGTAAAGCACATTTTCTGCAATTCTACACATATTTCCACTGAGCTGAGAGAAAATGTTGCTGATTTCCTGCAATTTATGCATTTTGCCATGGCTAACGCTGTGTGCCTCTGCTCAAACATATCAAAATCAATGGGCATGCTCGACTCTCCCTTTTTAATTTTTTAGTTCTCAAAGATGGGATTATTTTTAAAATATGTACAGTTCAATATCTTTTCTGCAAGATTTTTTTTACCTTTATTTAACCAGGCAAGTCAGTTGATGAACAAATTCTTATTTTCAATGATGGCCTGGGAACAGTGGGTTAACTGCCTGTTCAGGGGCAGAACGACAGATTTTGTACCTTGTCAGCTCAGGGGTTTGAACTCGCAACCTTCCGGTTACTAGTCCAACGCTCTAATCACTAGGTTACCCTGCCGCCCCTTTCTATCTGGTTTTGGTTGTTTAAGTTGACACTGAAATTGCCCACCTAAGACTTTTCTATATATAAAAAAAAAAACAGTAATCAGCTCCAATGACTGCAAGTTCATCCATATTAATGGATTTCGAGATGTTGGCAATGACGCCATTTAAATGGGCTCCCGAATGGTGCAGCGATCTAAGGCACTGCGTCTCAGTGGTAGAGGCGTCTCTACAGACCCTGGTTTGATCCCAGGCTGTATCACAACTGGCTGTGATTGGGAGTCCCATAGGGCGCCGCACAATTGGCCCATCGTCGTCCGGGTTAGGGGAGGGTTAGGCCCGGGGTAGGCCGTTAATAAGAATTTGTTCTTATCTGACTTGCCTAGTTAAAGGTTAAATAAATTTGAAAAATCTAGACGGATGAACAGGAACAGCTAGCGTGCTAAACTGTTCCTTTAGACTTCTAATTGTGCCAATGCTAGTTAAAACAACCCCTAACTTCCTTCATAAATGGTATCCACAATGGTATTCTACTGTTGCTAGTGTAATTCATAAAAATGGTAATTTTTCACAAATTCCCAAAAATATTTTCCTCAAAGAAATGTAAGATCGTGGACCCGCTGCGGTACCACCCGCAGACTAGGGTAGCCAACTCGAAAACAGTCAAGTGAACATAGTCTTGAAACACCCATCCAACACAGATGGTAGGTCAGCATGAGATACTTGATTGGAAAATGGATAAGCAGACTAGCTAACTAATCCATCCCATTCACACACAGAGGGTTAATCAGATCTTGGCATACTGCCTGGCAGGTGATAGAGGAATGTCCTGGCGGTGCTTAAGCTTGCCTTGCGCTGCGCCCCACAGCCAAGAGACAGGCCCTAACTCTACCAGCTGCATCCCCTATCTCTACTAGCAAATGGTTCCCAATGTGAAGATTCCCCACAAACAAACTACAGAGACAAACGTGTCATAGTGCTGAACAGGGACAGGCTGCTGTGTCAAGGTATGTTTGCTTTTACAAAGTGAGGCTGAGTAAGGGTTCCTCCAATTTGCGGTATTGATTGAAATTGAGCTGACACAGAGCTGAGTTGGTATTTTTTTATTATTTTTTTAGCCTCAATTTTCAATGATTTATTTGCATATTACCAGCCTTGATAATAATGCATTTGATCAAGACTGCAGTACTGAAGCCATTCCATCATCGTAAAAGCAGTGAAGCTCTTGGCTTGCAACTCCCATTTTTCCACCACAGTGAGGAAACATAATATTTCACAAATTCGCCTTAAATTGCAGCCACTCATAAAATCTGGATGGAATACCTGAGGGAAAGAAAACAACTTTCCCTAGGCAGGCTAGGGTTGAGACAGAGACACGTGTTAACAGTATCCGTGCATAGTGTCTCAGAAGCACCATGCACGTGGACCTCTTATATTCTCCCAGAATTGACAGCTAAGTCATCTTAAAACAAGCTATGTCCAGAGGCTTCCTTTCGTCAACTTCAATGTCTCACACCTCTGATAAATCTGGTCAGGTGTCAGGATTTACGGCTAATGTGCGTTCTATAAACCTTCAGAGAGAGTGAAGGACAGGAAGGGGCATCCAATGCCCAATGTCCCGCTGTTCGTGATTGACCTCGATCAAATGCTAGCTCAGGTGGAGTTTTCCTTACTCAATCTTGTTCTGAGGGCAAACGGCATTCTGCCTGGGTGCCGATGTGACTCAAGCCAATTGGTAATTTTCTTGCTGTGACAATCAGGCTATTATTCTGACTTTCCAAGGGTCAAAATTCAAATTCAGCTGCAGTTGAACGTCTCACCCTCTGAAACAGGTGCTCAAAATGGCTACCAAAGCTTCATGCGGTGGTCCACATGACTGCAGTCTACTCAGTAACATCAAGGCATCTGCAGCGTCAATCACGTTCAAGCGCTCTCGCTCCCAGCACAAGCTCATCTATAAAATCACAAGCGTCGATCCCAGGCGGCCATGGCAACTGTCCCCCTCCCAAAGGGAAGGTGGATGCATGAGTACTCAATGATTAAAAGGTGCTTTGCTGTTCCAAAGGGAGAAGAGATGTCTTTCCCGCTCTGCAACAAACTAGGAGGGTCAAAGAGGAGAATAACTGCTCACGTGGAAAGATGAATAGCCCTGAGATGGAGCGTAGTTTCACTGTGTTTAAGATATCTATCACATCATAGTTGACTATTGACACTCACACTTGTTATCATGTACAATATGACACATTGAAGCAGAAGCGTGTCTATATATCTATCCATCCATCCATCTATCTTTGTTCATGAAATAACAACAAAGAGCGGAGATTTCATTATACATTTATTCATCGTCATGTATAAATTTTATTCAGGTGGTAAAAAGCTGTTTAAGACTCGGCTGCTCACACTTGCATCGTTATTGCAGTAAAAAAAGAAAATGATCAGAAGTCAGAAGTACTTTGGCAAATATTGTATCTTCAGAGGGCAAGCCGACACCTTGAGCAATGTAATGCGAGGCGAGATTAGAGAAAGGGCGCAAAAATGACTTTATATCAATGAGGGACTTCGTTTGACGCTCATTATAAAATAATAAGAATCCATACAAATATTTTATTTTAACAATACACACTTAAAATAGTTAATGAATGCAAGTAGAGGCAGGGTCTCTTCCGCTAGCCATACACACCACCTCCAAGGCTTAAACTCACAGTAAGTATTATAGCTATATTCTTTCTGTCTGTCTAGATTCCATTTCATGTTTGAGGAACCCCACACCTACTACTGACTTGAGTGAATAAAATGTAGGTAAAAGAAAAACATTTGGCAAAACAATCATGGTTCCAGTGAAGAGGAAAACAACGGAGAGTGATTGCGGCTCAGCCTCCAGATAATGTTGTCCTCCTTTCATTCCACAGTGAAACTTGATAACACTGCCTTGGATCACCTTAGGTAACCTAACCCTACCCCCACCCTAATGTAGGGGTGAGAGAGAGAGAGAGAATATGAGAGAGAGAGAGAGAGAGAATATGAGAGAGAAAGAGAGAAAAGAGAAAGAATATGAGAGAGAAAGAGAGAGAAAGAGAAAGAGAGAGAATATGAGAGAGAGAAAGAGAGAGAGCTCGCAACAGAGAAAGATAGAGGCATAATGGAGTGAGATCTCCAGTTCACGGTAAATGTGGGGTGGATGGGCATGGCTGCAGAGTGCGAGGTCTCTATGCCAAGGTTGAGGGGTTATCGGGGGGGGGGGGGTTCACACAGGTTTCAGAGGTATTGTTGTAGAAAGTGCAGCAGCATGATCTCATAGTGTTCTCCTGACTCTGGGCAGCGAATACTGTGTCGCTCATTGGGGTAGACCTGCAAAACAACAGAGGAAAATCAACCACTAATTCCTGCTTCAGTACATACTGTACAGCACATGTGACTCCAGCTACCTACAATCTGCAATGTTCTGAAAACGCAATATTCCCTGAAACCCATTCATACCAAGAAGCTGTACAGTAATAAAGAGGCCCAACTTTCTGGTCTGCTGGCTTTCATTTTTAAGTGACAGTTTAGTCATAAATTAAGACATTGGCTTCATGCTATATAGGCGCATACCAGTGTATGCTTCTGGGCCCCACTTTGACAGCACATGGAAGAGACTGTAGCAGTATTTTCTCTAATTGTGCAACAATGTTAGGGAGAAAATAATATGGGTAGCGTAGAAATAGTTGATGCACAGTAGTTACCCAACTGTTGCATTCCAACACTGAGGCCCTACAGTATTTTAAGCAAAGCTGTCCAATTTGACAGCTGCACTGTGTTATCGCACTGTCATTACGTCAACCCAAGTGATTAAGATTATATCCAGCAGAAGCTGCTATGCCTATGGCCCAGTGGCTATACGTTATCCATAACCTGCCATTAACGCTGATTCTAGAAATGTGAATAACGCATTAATAAATTGTAGAAAAAGTAAAATACTAGCCTGTAGCTGATATGGCTTCCCAGCGCGGATTATTTGTGACACCAGGAAGTTGGTGTGGAAAAAGTGCACATTCTCGTCGAGGAATCCGTGTAGAATCAGCAAGCGGTTTGGCCTGTTAGGACAAGGAGAGGGTTTCAAAGGGATGGAAATGGACATAAAATTAGGTTCAATTATCATTGTTTAAATGTATACTATACAATAGTAAGTATATCCTGGGGTTTTAAAATGTATACAGATGTATACAGAGTGTGTAACTTTCACCCCCCCACATTCTGAAATTGCATTTTTGTCCCCCGCAGTTTTATCATTGGAATGCGATTTCTTTTTAAACAATGAGGCAATGGTGTGCTTTAGGACCATGCGGACGCCTCCGAGCAGTCGGGGAGGCTGTTTGGAGTGTTTATCCGAATGGATAAGAAAAAAGAAAAAATATGAGTGTCCTCCCCACTTCTAAAACCAAAGTCGCACCCCTGTAGAAATGTCAATGGTGAAACTCAATAACATCCCATCTGTCCTTGGAATTTGAGCCGAGACATTTTTCGCTCAAAACCCATGCCCGTTTTTAAAAAACAATGATGAACAAAATGGAAAGTAAAACAGAATTGTGTCATGTTACAACACCTACATCTGACCTCGAGGGCCTACCATTATACCCAGATTACAAAAGTGTTATCTACAGTATATATATATACATATATATATATACTGTAGATAAGTAGGCTATTCTTATTTCTTAGATTTGTTGAATTGTAGAGTGCAGTAAACTGGGACTGACTCGCTGGGCAGCTTGTCCACGTGCAGAGCCACGGAGCCCTCCTCGTAGCCCTGCGGGTTGTTCTCAGGAGTATCCATGTAGCGCTCCGTGTAGCCCGTGTCGTACGCCATCCACACGGTCACCGGGGCACCCGCTATGGCCACCTGAAAGGAACAACAACATTGCCATTTTTTTCTCTCATTTATTTGACTTGTTTATTTATTTGCAGTTAGGGACAGCACAGAAACTCCCCAGATACAGGTGTGCCAAGCTTGTAGCTTGTCACACCCAAGAAGACTTGAGGCTGTAATCACTGCAAAAAGGTGCTTCAACAAAGTACAGAGTAAAGGGTCTGAATACTTATGTAAATGTCATATTTCTGCTTCTTTTCTTTCTTTTTTTATACATTTGCAAACACATTTTAAAACCCGTTTTTTTATGTGTCTTTGTGTAGATTGATGAAGGGGAAAATGTTATTTCATCAATTTTAGAATGGGGCTGTAACGTAACAACATGTGGAAAAAGTCAAGGGTTTTTCTTTGTCATTATAGGATAGTGTATAGATTGATGAAGGGGATTTGTTTTTTTAGAATAGCCTGTCCTGCTATTTCTCCCTCCACAGCCTCCATTGGGAAAGACACAATTAAGACATTGACACATTGAAACAACAAAACGTCACACTTCAGTTTGCGCTAATTTCCAGCATTAGTGGTTAGCGCAACACGACAGGTCGAAGCCCGATTTCTGTCAAGCAGTAATGTACATATTGACAAGAACCTGAGTAGGCCCCCTATTACCCCTGAAGTGGTGGTGAGAGAGATATACTCTTGTTGATCTTCGCCACCGTGACGTGTAGATCAGTACCACTAAGAACAGGCACTGTGAGCTAAGACTACTGATGAGAACTGCAGTGTGGAATGACGTGTAACCCACAGCGACACCATGAGGACAAACAGGAAAACTACATCTATCCAGAACAGATTTATCAAATCAAACCTATCCCATCTATGGTTCAATCAATCCATAATCAATCCAGCCCACTCTGATTTTAAGGAGAAGGAAATAGTAGAGGGAAGGTAATGACACTTTGTGGAATGAACCTCGGCCCAGTCGAGATCTAGAGACTCGGGAGTGGTGCCTTTATCTGTGGCGCGTCTCACCTTGAAGACATTGGGCCTCTGGATGAGGCCCATGAGGGAGAGGAAGCCGCCGTAGGACCAGCCGTGGATGGCCACGCGACTCAGGTCCACAAAGTTGAACCTCTCCGACACGTACTGCAGCCCCTCCACCTGGTCCTCGATCTCCACCTGGCCCTGGTAACACACAGAGCGAGAGAGCGAGAGCGAGCGAGAAGGGCGTTAGTCACACCGATAGATCCACATGCCCAGATGGCATGGATAGAATGAACATGGTTCTAAAATTCACAAAAGGATTCATAGTCTGGATGAAAGCTGTGTGAGCGATATGAAGTGCACATTCCAAATAGTCACACCGGCGCTGCCCAATTAATAGATAGTATGAAGTAATATTAATAAATAAAGGAATTCAGCATACGGTATATGCTGCACACATGTGCTTTAAATGAACACGCACAGCCAAAACAGCCTTGGTTGGCAATGTGCAAATTTGCCATTCCTATGTCTAAAGTTGAACACGGGAGCCTTAACGCTTAACTACAAAAAGACGGAACCATTCGTATTGAAACCATATATAAACAAAAAGCAAGATATGGGTTGGAAGGGAAATAGTTGTTTTCGAAAACCAATCCTACCATTTTGTTTTTCAGAGCCCCTTCAAACTCCAGGCCCCTCTGACAGGAGCCCCTCCCGTCGATGACCACCACAGCGTATCCCAGGGAGGCCAGGGTGTTGAGACGCAGGTATTTCATCCCCTTGAAGGAGTTATTCACCAATTGGACCTGCATACACACAGGTACCATTTTAACACCACTGAGACAAACCTAGCAGAGCCGAGCCTCACTAAGGCCGGCCTGATTCTGCATCCATCGTAGATGCCGGAACCATGCTGGAAAAGATGACTCGAAAATAAAATATATCTTAGCAAGCGCAGTGAGGTTTGAGTCAGCCCTATCGTGAACACAGGACTTCAGCCTTGTACACATCTTGCTACTGTATGTGAAAAGCAAGGTGACAGAGCTTGGAATGGCTATTTCCTGGGTTAAACAGGAAAGCATTCACTATTATTGCTAGTTCCATTTTAGTCCCTGGCTCCTTCCCTAGTTTTTACCTCGTTGGTGCTCACAGGTCTGACTGGATTTCTATCAGGAATCAGACATACAAGAAAAATGGTATGTCTGAGAGAAGCCACAAACCTGCGGGCCGCCATAGACAAAGAGGACTGTGGGATGCTTCTTGCCAGGCTGGAGGTTGTGAGGCTTGTACACCATTCCGTAGAGCTGGAAGCCCGACTTTCCTGGGAAGTCAAAGATCTCCGGAGATTTGTAGTCTCCTGGGCAACCTGAAACACACACAGCGAAATAAGTACTGATGACATCAATAATTGACTGACATAAAATTACCCACCTAGCTTAAAAACGGCAATCTGGGATTCATTTTGCAGCAAAACGACAGCCCTGCTACTCGTTTTAGTATATAGCTGAGGGATGGGGCTGGGGAAATGTATCCACTCTCAAATATATATAAATAACTGAGTTGAACATCAAACAGATCCCAGATTGTAGCTTTAATAAATCTGTGGCCTTATGGCATCACCACTCCGCCCAATACAGCGACCAAGCTACTACCCCTTAGCTACCCTAGTGAAGATTCCTAGTGATACCACTGCCTTGAAATAATCACTGCTCGGCCTCAACTCTACTCTAAATATTTATATACTGATTGTATTTTAGGAACACAAAAAAAAAAAGATAGCCGACCTTCACATTTCCTCTTAATTATGCAACATGTACTACGCACAAAGTATTACTCCAAAATAGACCAATGGGATTATTTAATAAAGATCTGGATTTAGCTCGTTTTACCTATGGTGCAAAGGTCACTATGAAACACCCATGACCTCGTTGTAATGACGTAGTAAGATATGTTGCTTTAAAGCAATGAAATAGTGGAGTATTAGTGAGTCATACGGGTTGGGCCACTCAGAAGTGACTAAGTAAAAGGCAGTCTAAATTCAAAGCATACATTTTTTTATTTTTTTTTACGCCATCCCGCCGCACTTCATTGAAGTAATCCCAGATCTAACACAACTGGATAGGTGCAACTCAGAATCCCTTGGTAGAGTTTACCCCTATCTAGTTAGATCAGTGAATGCCTCAAGGAACGAGGAAGGAAGTCTTTGAAAGGGGTAATCTGCGATTGCTACATACATTTTTGGACTTTTAAAGGAATGATATATACCCATTGATTCTTGAAGAGTATACAGTGCATTCTGATTCAGAGCCCTTGACTTTTTTCACATTTTGTTACTTTACAGCCATAATTTTTTCCCTCATCAATCTACACAATACCTCAAAATGACAAGGTGAAAACAGGTTCAGACATTTTTGCAAATGTATTGAAAATAAAAACTGAAATACTTTATTCACATAAGTATTTAGAACCTTTGCTATGAGACATCAAAAGTGAGCTCAGATGCATCCTGTTTCCATTGATCATCTTTGAGATGTGGACTCAAATCAAGTTGTAGAAACCTGTGGTAAATTCAATTGAATGGACATGATTTGAAAAGGCACACAACAAATATAAAGGTCCCATGGTTGACAGTGCATGTCAGAACAAAAATCAAGCCATGAGGTCAAAGGAATTGTCCGTAGAGCTCCGAGACAGGATTGTGTCAAGGCACAGATCTGGGGAAGGGTAGCAAAAACATTCTGCAGCATTGAAGGTCCCCAAACCCACAGTGGTCTCCATCATTCTTAAATTATTCTTAGAGCTGAAGATTCTTCTTAGAGCTGAAGATTCTTCTTAGAGCTGGCCGCCTGGCCAAACTGAGCAATCAGGGGAGAAGAGCCTTGGTCAAAGAGGTGACCAAGAACCCGATGGTCAGTCTGACAGAGCTCCAGAGTTCCTCTGTGGAGATTGGATAACATTCCAGAAGGGCAACCATCTCTGCAGCACTCCACCAATCAGGCCTTAATAGTAGAGTGGCTAGACGGAAGCCACTCCTCAGTAAAAGGCACATGACAGCTCGCTTGGAGTTTGCCAAAAGGCACTTAAAGGACTCTTGAGAAACAAAATTCTCTGATCTGATGAAACCAAGATTGAACTCTTTGGCCTGAATGCCAAGCGTCACGTCTGGAAGAAACCTGGCACCATCCCTATGGTGAAGCATGGTGATGGCAGCATCATGCTGTGGGGATGTTTTCAGTGGCAGGGACTGGGAGACTAGTCAGGATCGAGGTAAAGATTAAGTAAGCAAA